>NC_079444.1:6810488-6830488 GCF_903798145.1 Danio aesculapii | reverse complement strand
TGTAATAACTGCACTGTTCATTGTTTGTTCATGTCAATAAATGCATTAACTACCATTAACAAATACAATCATATTGTAAAGTATTAACCTAACAGTATATCCACTATCATTCAGCAAATGAAGAGTTCAGATGCAAAAAAATGACATTTCCGCCAAAAATGAGGTAATGACATGCTTGTGAGTAAATGGAGTGAATGCTTTAGGCACGTAGTACATGTTAAACAAATAGATTTGCTTCAAACCCTCCAAATCCCAGTGTTAGCACATTCAGAAATGACAAGTTTGTTTGCAAAAGCCTCTAAACGCCACTTGCCTTTTACAGCAAAATATGGCAGCTTTTATGAGAAGACTTTTTTATCCCACTTCTGATTTAGATTTTAAAAGATGGAGTTTGATGAACTGGATGAGCCCGTCTGACTGTCAGTGGATGGCAAATGAAAATGTCCCTTACCTTAAAACTCTTTGCATTATAAGTAAAAGAAAACACACTGTACAGTCACAAGTCTAACATGCATACATAACGTTTTTTGCGCAGCGATGCTTTGAATGAGTCCGATTTACTATTCATTAAACGGGAACTCTATTTCACGTAAGTAGAAGTTAAGATGCCGTTCTTTTAACCCACATGGACTCTATGAGGATAAACAAGAGATGAAAAAGAGACCAAGACCTTGACCATGAATGAATGACAGCTTCTAAAAATGTCTGAGAGACATCCCCTTTTCACCAAATAGGCCTACTTTATGTTTTATTTGCTAATGTTAGCTATTTTTTAAAAGATAAATACAATGTATAAAACTATACATTATTTGTATTACTTTATAATACATACATGTCTGATAAGCCTTTTATATTAATGGACAAATACAGATACTGATATTTTACTATGTTTTTACACTACATTATTTGAATCTAACAAGCTTTGCAATGTTTACATTTTAAATCCAAATCCCAAATATCAGAAATGACAACAGATGGTTAAGATTTAATTATTGTTAATGTAAATTTTATTAATTTACAGGTATAGACTTATAGACTTGACAGATTCATTCAGTCCATAGTTTATCAGGGGTTTTTTTATTTTAAGTTTTTGTATTTAACCCAGACATT
This sequence comes from Danio aesculapii, assembly GCF_903798145.1. NCBI lineage: Eukaryota > Metazoa > Chordata > Actinopteri > Cypriniformes > Danionidae > Danio > Danio aesculapii. Next base: position 6,829,378 of record NC_079444.1, on the reverse strand, counting down.
TAAGTAGAATATATTTTAGAGAAAAAAAATCACAATACCGTCATACCATCATATTTTTATCCAAGGTTATCATACCGTCAGAATCTTATACCAGCCAATGCTTAAACCATTCACTAGTTTTCACTCCACAAAAGATAGGAATCCATGTTTGGTGGGTTATCCCTGGTATTAATGTAAAACATGTTAAATGAATGAATGAATGAATGAATGAATACATACATACATACATACATACATACATACATACATACATACATACATACATACATACATACATGCATACATGCATACATGCATACATACATACATAAATGTTTATTAGTTTTATTTGTAATTTGGAAGAGATGTTACCTAAAACAAATTTCACATACTCATGTGAAAAAAATACAGTAAAGACAAACCGAGAACTGTAATGTGGTCTCTTAATTTATTATTATTTTTAAAAAAAACTGTAACTGTATATAAACCTTTGCGTATGGCATTATGCAAAATTAAGATTTGGAAATTGCTATTTTATTATAATAAATAAATAAATCAATAAATTTTCCCCTTGTGTTACTAAAAAAGCCTTAAAACTATACGTCTTGTGTTATGCTTGTATATTTTTTGTATGACCAATTGTATTGGTAAAAAAATATACGATTTGATTAATTTTGATAAATGTTGTATAGGGCAAAAGGAAAAACAGACAGAATATAAGGTAAGGACCATCTTCCATAAAGATTCCATACCGTAGAGTGTAAAAAATCCTATTATTTCACTTTTTTCTGGCAGCTGGGGTGGAGGAAAAACAAAACGTAAAATAATGAGCGTTAAATTACAGAAATTTACTGTAAAATAATAATTGTGAAATGACAGAAATTTCCTTACATTTAAATTTACAGTACATTTCTGTGATTTAATGTGTTATTTAACGTTTTTTCCACCACCGCAGCTGCCGAAAAAAAAAAAAAAAAACGTAAAATAACAGATTTTTTTTTTTTTACAGTCAGTGTACATATAAATAAAATGAAATATTTGATTAGTAATGTGCATTGTCGAGATCTTCACTGGACAATCTTAAATGCAATTTTCTAGGCATTCAGATTTTTTTCGGAATCCTCATATTACAGATTTTCAGATTTTTTTTTGCATCTTAGCAAAATATTGTCCTGTCTTAACAGAAAATGACTGGTTTTGTGGTCAAGGCAGTCACCTTTAAATACTTCTATTATCCTCATTTGCAAATCATTTTGTATAAAGGTTTCTGCCAAGTAATTAAAGGAATATGTAATATAAAATAATCTAATCCAATGTCATTTTGATGAATGTTTAATAGTAAAATATGCTCAACTGTGAAATCATTGCTTGTTCTTGGATTGTGATGTTTATATTTCTTATAAAAATGCAATCATGTCCATTTCTGGGATTCGCAATGGGCAAGAAGCCAGTAAAATCAACAAAACCTTTACACAGAGATAAAAAACACAACAATCAGCTTTTCATAATCTGTGTTTTTTCTTTATTTCAGAGCTGCTTACGGCCTCTATGAAACCAACATTATGGAAAAACAGAACCACTGACTTGCACATTCATTTATTTCCAATTTTACCTCCGTGCCATGTAAGCACATCTGAGATTGTCATGTGATCCAATAATGCTGATAAGACGAGAATCAATGGCCAGGATAATACAAAGTCACGTATTGAGAATGAAACGCCCTGCTGTTTTATGCCACATGAGTTCCAATGTCTCGTTTTCTTTAGGAGCGGCAACTGATCCAATGATTTCATCATCACTGTAACTCTGTTATTGAAATATGCTCCATACGCCCTTGAGTAACTCTCAACAATGAGTGAGTCATGCCTTTGAGGAGCTGCAAAACTGATTTCACTTCAGGCCGGGGAAGTGTATTTGTAAGTGTGAGGAGACGCAGTGTCTCATTGTTTCCTGGAAAGTTGTTTTGGGTGAATAGTAAAACCTGAATTTATATCTGTGCTTTACATGTGTGAGACTTGAGATCAGAGCTGAAATCTCACCAGAAAACAAGCAACTGGTCTCAGAAAAACAATATTTTGGTAATACTTTAGGTAACGATTCACACTTTTTCTACAAGCTTATTACCTACCTATTACTAAGATACTAACTGTTTATTAGCACTTATAAAGTATGCTCATATTTTATATCCTTAATCCTACCCAATAGCTAAACCTTATTAATTATTAATAAGAAGCTAATTATTAGTTATTGAAATTATTAGTGAATTAGTGTACATTTAAATAAAGTGTGACCATAATATTAATATACTTAATTAATTTGGATAATTTATTGTAATCTTGTTTGTCTTCTTTTTCTTTTCAATTTATTTTACAATTATTATACTTATTCATAAAGTTTTTTTGTTGTTGTTGTTGTTTTTTGTTATTTGTTTCACCTATAATATTGGATGCAGATTCATGTTCATACATTGTACCATGATCATTCAAAACTGCACATTTATAGTTTCTTGCATATATATTTTTATTGACATTATTATTATTATTATTATTATTATGTGATTAATATTTTAAAATAATATAAAATATTCATAGAATTTTATAGATCTATTTGTTAAAGTTATTTTTCAAATAATAAATGAATGAATGAATGACATGTGGGTCAGGGTTAACGTTTTTTTAAAGAGAGATTTTATGGAAGAAACTAAAAACAACTAACTAACTAACTAACTAACTAACTAACTTATTTTTTTATTTATTTATTTATTTATGTACTTACTTACAAAAGGCAGAATTCAAATGTCTTATTAAGTTAGACATTATAGAACAGTTTCAGGTTATGTCCCAACCCCCAATTGTCCCATTTGTTCTCACTGTTTGGTGGTACACTGCAAAAAGTGCTGGATTCCACACAATCAATTTGGGTCCTATCATACACTATGGCAATAAGGTGCAAGACAAGTATGGCATGATTTGTTGCTAATTTCGAACCTGCGCAACTGTAATTTTCCCGTTTTGCATTCTGAAAAGGTGGTGTGTTGAGGCGCATTGTTCGGCTTGTTTTCGTTTATTCCATTTACTCACGACAATTTGTATGTGTATGATGTTATTATTATTATTTAAATTATTTATTGTATGCATATTTAGATGTTTTAATAAAAACTAGTTTAAATTTGTCCACCTGTCTGGTTTTGGAGATGCATGCATCACCATATATAACTATGATTTTTTTTTTACCACACTCCATTATTATTGTTCATTTACTAGTTTGCTGGAAATTAAAACAGAATTTAGGAATAGTTTTAAACCAAATCATTGCGCTTAACAAACGAAATTAAACATACAGGCTGATGGATGTCTTCAGTGGAGTGCGTACAACACCATTTCCTTCCACAAAAGTAAAGGAGTAAAGTAAAGAGTAAAAGTAAATGTAAAGAGAAAGTAAAGAGGCCGAATGGAGGAGGCTCGTTCTTTATCCTTGCGCTGCAGATGGTCTGTTTAACTGTTTTCTCGCTAGTGAAGCGTTCAGTTTTTCCAATTCAAACACTGAATTGCATATTGTAACAACAATTTACAGTTCATAAAATGACTGAAAATGCCAACAACAATATTAAACAATTTGGCAACATGCTTTATTCAGTATACGCATTGTGTACTTGGACTTTTAGGTATGCAGGTCAGTTTAGGACCATGATCTGTTCACACTGGAAATGTAATATTGGCCACATTTACAACAGCAATGTGAACAGCTATGCAAAAAAATCAGATCAGAGAAAAATTTCAGATATGAGCACTAAGCCTTGCAGTGTGAATGTAGCCTTAGATCGTTAAAACAGAGCCCTTTGTCTTTACAATTTTTGAACTTATTTGTTGAAAACGTTTACTTTAAACCATGGTTGCCCAAACTCGGTCCTGGAGGGCTGGTGTCCTGCATAAATAAGCTGTAACTTCCTTCAACACATCTCCCTGGAATTTTCTCGTATTCCTAGAAAGAGCTTGATTAGCAGGTTCAGGTTTATTTAATTGGGGTTGGAACTAAAATATGCAGGACACTTTACACTTTAGGCGTAAATTTAACAATATAACTAAAAAAGGTTAATACTTGGTTTGTATAAAATGGTTATTTATAGTTGTTCCTCGCTATAACGCGGTTCACCTTTCACAGCCCCAGTTTTGTGGAATTTTTTTTTTTTTTTTTGTGCAATTCGACATGGTTTTTTTTTTTTTTACATTGCATTGTGTTTTGCGTCCTGATTGGCTGTAGACCAACCACTGTAGACCATTGTCCATCAATCTCCTCCGAGTCTCCTGTACAGTACAGAATGCATTCAACTTGCCAAATTAACACAAATATTCGATAGCTAGCAGTGTGAGTTCCAACAAGAATGCAAAAAGGGTTGCAACTGTTGGCAGCAAGACCATCGTAAAGGTGTATTTTAGAATTGTAAACATAGATTTATATCAAGGAATCCACAACAGCGTTGCAAGGCTATTTGCGGTGCCCAGCAACGACTCAGGACACTGTTCATACTTCTGCCGCGCTATCCGAATAATTTCATTTAAAATAAATATCATGCGAATGTCCGTGTCTGGTGTGTTTTACTTCCAACTGCCCCCCTTAGGAATGGAGTATGCTTTAGTTTTGTGGATGAATGACTGCAGGAAAAAGAACATTACGCTGGGTACATTATCCGCACAAAAGCTAAAAGCTTTATGAACTTTTTCTGACGGCGATGAATGTTTGCACCTGAAAACGCTACGGTTACTAAAGTAACCTTTCGTTCCCCGAGGGGGGGAACGGAAATGCTATGTGGAAACTTCCACTATGGGGATTTCGTCAGAATCCAATCATCTGAAAGAGTATAAAAACGGGCCAATGAAATGCCAATGAGTTGGCAGCGTCAGCGTGCACAGCTGGCGTCAATGACAATCAGTCATGCTATAAAGACGCAGCCAGTGCCATGCTCGACATCCTTTTCTAGCTGAAGAGACTTTCACGCTCAACAGCTAAGGGACAATCATTGTGGCGAAGGAACATAGCATTTCCGTTCCCCCCCTCGGGGAACGAAAGGTTACTTTAGTAACCGTAGCGTTCCCCTTCGGATAGGGAACTCCAATGCTATGTGGAAACTTCCACTATGGGGAAATCTATGGAAAACGCCACAACGAAAGAACCTTACTGCGTCCCTGGCGAAGGGTGTGCCACGCAGTAGAGCGAGCGCACCTACAATGCCCCGAGACACAGTCTTCCAACGTGTCCCCTGGCCCTCACTTACCTGTTCAGAAACAGTTATGTTTTTCGGGGAGTCGCAATAACCCAGTAAAATAGGTTTTGATACGACAGTACGTTGGGAAAGCGTTCAGTCCCGATAGGGAGGACGCTGCGGAGCTCACCTGTTACCCAGAGTGGAGACCTGGTGACAACCTATGGACTAGCCCAGAGATGGGGAGTCCTTGCATAAGGATGGTTAGCGGGGAGGGAAGACACGAGCCTGCCCTAGAAGGGGGGACTATACCGTGGCTGAGTGAACGTATGGGATCGCCAGCGGGGATCACACATAGCAGGCACCTATACCCAGAACGTGGGCTGACCAGCGGGCATGCCGACAACATAACGGGCCAACACCTGACTCCTCCGCTGAGTCAGGTGCTGGGGGCCTCGGAGGAACTCTGCAGGGTTCGCCAAAGAAATGGGGAACTAAACTGACAAAGCTGAAAAAGCGCACGTATCTCCGGGTTAGGGAGAGTGGCGCAGCAAGCGTGTTTCGACACCTCAACCGAATCGTTTCCTCAATCACCAAGGGTTGCCTAATACCCTTGAGGAAACCGGCTCCACTCGCAGATTGTAACCTTGCAAATGTATTGGGTGTCACCCAACCCGTAGCTCTACAAATGTCTGTCAGAGAGGCACCGCGTGCTAACGCCCAGGAGGATGCGATGCTCCGTAGTGGAGTGTGCTCTCACCCCCGGGGGACACGGCTCACCCTGGCCCAAAGGCGAGGGAGATGGCATCCACTATCCAGTGGGCCAACCTCTGTTTAGATACGGCACTTCCCATCTGCCGACCACTGTAATGGACAAAGAGCTGGTCAGAGGATCTAAGGCTCTGAGTGTGGTCCACATATATTCGCAAAGCGCGAACAGGACACAACAATGAAAGGGCTGGGTCTGCCTCCTCCGCGGGCAGCGCTTGCAGGCTCACTACCTGATTCTTAAACTGCGTGGTAGGAACCTTGGGCACATAGCCGGGGTCTCAGGACAACGTGAGAGTAGGCCGGCCCGAATTCTAGGCACGAGTCACTGACCGAAAATGCCTCCAGGTACCTAACCCTCTTAACCGATGCCAACACGACCAGCAGAGCTGTCTTCAAGGACAGAAATCTCAAGGATACTGAGTCGAGTGGTTCGAAGGGATCCCCACGTAGGCTCGTAGCACTACCGCGAGATCTCAAGAGGGTATGAGAGGGGGGCGGGGTGGAAACATCCGCCTAGCACCTCTGAGGAGCTGGATGATGAGGTTATGCCTCCCCACAGTGCCGCCATCCACGCATCATGATGAGCGGAGATGGTGGCCACGTAAACCCTCAGTGTGGAGCGCGACAGCCTTCGCTCCACCTGTCCTGAAGGAAAGAAAGCACAACACTGATCTGGCAAGATCGGGGGTCTTCTCGGGCGAGAAGCGCACCACTCAGTGAATAGACTCCACTCCAGAGCGTAGGCATGCCTCGTAGAGGGTGCACTAGCCTGAGTGATGGTATTAACCACCGCCACCGGTAGGTTACCTAAGTCTTCCTCGTCGCGTCTTATGGACCCCACGTGGAGGTTCCACAGAACTAAGCGAGGGTGCCAGATGGTGCCCTGTCCCTGAGAGAGTAGGTCCTCTCTCAAAGGGACTCGCCAGGGGGGGCGTCGCGAGGAGGGAGAGTTCTGATATCCAGGTCCGGTTGGGCCAGGGGCGCAACTAGCAAGACCTGCCCCTCGTCCTCCCTGACCTTGCACAGAAACTGCGCGAGTAGGCTCACTGGGGGGAGTGCATACTTACGCATGACTCGGGGTGGAGTCGCCATTCTCCCGGGGAAGGAGCTGCCGTGAGAGCCTGTTGGCCGCACGGTTGAGCCCATCCGGAGTGTGAATAGCAAGCAGCGACTTCAGCCGCGTATGACTCCAGAGGAGCAGACGGCGAGCGAGCTGAGACATGCAGCGGGAGCGTATACCCCCCATCCGGATGGAATACGCTACCGCGGCCGTGCTGTCCGTCCTGACCAGCACGTGTTGCCCCCTCAGCACCGGTAAAAAGCGGCGCAGAGCGAGAAACACTGCCAACAGCTCTAGGCAGTTGATATGCCAATGCAGCTGGGTTCCCCTCCACAGGTCCGCAGCAGCATGCCCACTACACACGGCCCCCCCACCCCATACTGGAGGCATCTGCCGAAACGACAGCCTGCCTGGACGCCTGACCTTGGGGCACACTGGCCCGTAGGAAGGAGGGGTCCTTTCCAGGGGGTGCGGGTGCGGTGACACAACGCAGTGACAGTCACTCGGTGTGGGCCCGCGTGCCATGCGCGTCTGGGGACCCGATCGTGAAGCCAATGCTGTAGTGGTCTCATATGGAGCAATCCGAGCGGCGTGGCCGCGGCTACGGATGCCATATGCCCCAGGAGCCTCTGAAATAATTTCAGGGGGACCACTTTTTTTTCTTGTCGAACTCTCTCAGACAGTTCAGCATTACCTCGGCGCGCTCTCGTGAGAGGCGCGCCTCCATAGTGATCGAGTCCAGCTCCAACCCGAGAAAGGAGATGCTCTGCACGGGGGCGAGCTTGCTCTTTTCTCGGTTGACCTGAAACCCCAACGGGCGGAGGTGCCGGAGTACCTTGTCTCTGTGCATAATCAATTGCTCCCGAGAGTGGGCTAAAAATCAGCCAGTCATCGAAATAATTGAGCGTGCGGATGCCGGCGAGCCGAAGGGGCGCGAGGGCATCCCCCGCGAGCTTGGTGAAAACTCGCGGAGACAGAGAGAGCCCGAAGGGGAGGACCTTGTATTGCCACGCTCGACCTTCAAACGCAAACCGCAGAAACTGCCGGTGGCGTGGAAGTGTGGAGATATGAAAATACGCGTCCTTCAGATCTATTGCTGCAAACCAATCCTGAGGACGAACGCATCGTGTGATGCGCATCTGCGTAAGCATTCCGAAGCGCAGCCTGTGAAGGCAGCGGTTCAAAATGTGCAGATATAGAATTGGCCATAGCCCACTGCTTTTTTTTTTTTTGGAGGCACGATGAAGTGCGGGCTGTAAAACCCGCGCTCCATCTCGGCTGGAGGGCCGGCTCGATTGCATCCTTCGCCAGGAGGACAGCAATCTCCTCTCGCAAGACAGGGGCGGACGCAGGACTGACCCTGGTCGCCCGTGAACCTGGGAGGCCGTTTAGCGAACTGAATCGCATAGCCGAGTCTGGTCGTATGGATGAGCCATTGCGATGGGCTGGCCCGCGCTGACCAGGCAGGCAGAGCCCCCGCAAATGGTCTCACCCGCACGATCGCTGACGTGCCAGCGGCGGGGCAGCGTGGAGTGAGTGGGCTCATCCGGGGAGCGCTGGGGTCCCACAGGAGAGCAGGAGAGGAGATGTTCTCGTCTCACACTCAAACTCCAGGAGAGGGGCTGGGAGTGGAGAGAAAGGAGACCGTTCTCTCGTGCTCCATGAGCCATTGGCGAAATGCACCGATCCTGCGAGCTGGAAGGCATAGCGTCCCAGACTGGCAGTGTTCAGGCTGTCACATCCGGAGGAGGGGAAAAGTGCTCTTTCACTGAGGATTTTGATGGCGTGTTTTTTTTTTTTTTTTTTACGCCTTTAAATAACGTGCCCCGCCCTCCAGCGGGGAAAGAGCAAATTCCCTCCTCCCCAGATGGCCCGCCTCAGGGACGCTTCGCGGTCCGTTTTACCGAACTCAGCGGCGCCCTGGGCGGGGGACGCTGGTTGCCGGTGCGATGCTCGGCGCAGCAGCGTGGCCGGAGGCGCAGGCGGGGGCGGCGAAGCAAAGCTGCGGGCGGGCGTCCTCGGCGAAAAAGCAGTGGATGTGGATGGCTCGGCGGGGGGGAGCGGTCATACAATCCCGCCGATAGAGACCTCGCCCATCGCCTCCGACTGCTCTATCACCGGCGTGAATTCCTGGGCGAATTCACCGCCAGTGTCGCCGAACAGGCCAGCCTGGGATATGGGTGAGTTAAGAAAGCGAACCTTGTCAACGTCACGCACATCACCAGGTTTAGCCTGAGGTGGCATTCCTGGATCACGGATGTGATCATCGTCCTTCCCAGGGCACACACAGCCGACTTTTTTTTTTTTTTTTTTTTTGTAAGAGCATAGTCGGTTGCGGTGCGGAGCGCATGCTTAGTCCTGGGTCAGAACCATCCTCGCGCAGCCGGGGCCAGCGCCTGCGCTTGGTAGCGCTGGTAGGTGGCCCTAGCGTGCATGGTGAGGGGGAAGGCGCACGCAGCACACTGCGTGAGCCTACTGTGCCCATCCAGGAAGAAGGGGATGGGGAGGCTTAGAAGGTCTCGCCTTCATCCTCCACATCACACCCCTCTAATCGGTCCGGCCGCGGGGCTGGGGGATAAACCATCTCCAGAGCCACGGCCGAAGCAGCCTGGGGAAGCACAGCCGCAAAGTCTGCTTCTGGATTCGACGCCGCGCTCAAAGTCCCGGAGGGAGCGAGCGGGTTCGAATCCTCGTCAGACCTTGACAGCCCAACCTCCAAGGATGGTGAGGATGGAAGCGCACGCAGATCGGGCAGAAAAAAGTGCCCTCAGGACAGCGTGAGTTTACTGTGCACTTCCGGGAAGAAGGGGACGGGAGGCTTTGAAGGTCTTGCCTCCTTATATCCTACACATCACACCCATCTAGTCGGTCCGGCCGCTGGGCTGGGGGATAAACCATCACCAGACCCACGGCCGAAGCAGCCCGAGAAAGCACGGCCATCATGTCTGCTTTTTAGATGCTAACGCCGCGCTCTCCACCCCGGAGGGAGGGAGCGAGCGGGCTCGCATCCTCATCAGACAATGACAGCCCATCCTCCGATGCAGCGATGGACATCTGACCCCCGGTGTCATCAGGTGAGAGAGCGACCATCTAAGGACGGAGCGCTTCTCTTCACCTGAAGCTTGGATGGAGCGCGTGGAGGAGCGAGAGGTCCGCGGCCCGGGGGCGGTGGATTTACTCTCACTGAAACCCTCAGATCTGCCCGAGTGCCAACCGCAGCGCAGGGGACAACTGGGGTGGGTGGCTCTTTTGCAAGAGCGAGCCGCGATCTTAACTGCGCAACAGACATGACATCAGTGATGGCATGCACTGCCCGCGAGCACCGCATTAACATGCTGGACCCCCAGACATGAAACGCTGTGCTCGTGCCCATCATCCGGGGATAGGAAACCACCGCATCCAGTAACGCACGGTCGGAGTGACGTCTTGAAAAAGACGCACTGCACGACCGTGTTGCTCTTTTAGGAAAGCTTTTTTCCTATATACAAACCGCTCTTGGAGGACCGGACCCAAAGGACGCCAGGCAAGGGAGAAATACCCAGCTCGACCATCTGCCACTGCGTATACGCGCTCTGGACCGGGAGAAGCTGCTTCTCGATCTCTCTCTGTAGACACAGGTTGGAGATACCCTCAAAGACTCTCTCAGAAGCTTCGTGAAAGGCTCTGAAAGCGAAAGGATGTCGAGCATGGCACTGGCTGCGTCTTTATAGCATGACTGATTGTCATTGACGCCAGCTGTGCACGCTGACGCTGCCAACTCATTGGCATTTCATTGGCCCGTTTTTATACTCTTTCAGATGATTGGATTCTGACGAAATCCCCATAGTGGAAGTTTCCACATAGCATTGGAGTTCCCCATCCGAAGGGGAACTGTTTTTGGTCTTTGGTTTCATTCTATAATAGGCTACTAGACTTATTTTTCTATGAAACTTTCAACTTTGAGATTGTTTAAATGAGAGAAAAGAGTGAAAATGTTAATGCCTGTCTGAGAAAAGTGTATAAAGTGTGTAGTGGGGGGTTTTACAGCCTTAAAGGGGTGGTCCACTACGATATCATATTTTAAACTTTAGTTTAATGATGTGTAATGTAGCTGTGTGAACATAAACAACATCTCTGAATGTAAGACGCTCAAAGTTCAATGCAAAGTTATATGTTGGCTTTTACACAGTTAGCTTAGCAAAGCCTATAGTGAACTAAGTTTGGGGACTACAAAAAAATACATCCGGGTTAATGATGTCATAAACCCCTCAGGTTACACATATACACCCCGTGCAGCGAAGGGGTGTGGCAAGGGTATAATAGTTTTGGATTTTTCATTAGTTTTAGTTTCTATTTCGTTTTGACTTTTTGTTTTTAAAATTCAGTTAGTTTAAATTAGTTTTTAGAGGTAGATTTACTAGTTTTTATTAGTTTCTATATTTTGAAATGACTTTTAGTTTAGTTTTTATTAGTTTCAGTATTAGTTTTAGTTTTTTCTAAATAAGGATATTTGTTAGATGCAAGATTAAAAATCAATAGAATAATTATTGTAAAATTAAAACTCAGCCATACATTTTTTGAAACCAGTATTTAGAGGATACATGAACACTATCATCTGCCAATACCATACCCATCCTCAAATTCAAGTACACAGCCCACAAGATAGCAGCCTTAAGTACAATATGTGTGAAGGCTGCTCTGAGATTAAATACACAGTAGTGATGGGAAGTACAGATTTTAACGCGGATGTTAGGACTCAACACACCAAATTTATGTAGTCAGCAATAGTAATTTAAGTCAGTTAAAACATCACCGTGATCTGAAAAATGTCTTGCAGTAAAGTTTTGCAACCCAACTGAAGCATGATTCGCTTATTTAAACTTCATTATGATTTTCTGTTATGAAATAAACTTACGTTTTTCACCAGATCCTCTCATTTAAGCCCTCGGTTTACCCGCGGTGCTTTTGTTCAAGTTTAGTTCAGTCACAGCAGGCTGTTATGTACTGTTTGTGTTCAGTTCACTGAATCACGCATGAGCAGTATTATCGGTTCACCACTTCCCAAATTTGATTTCAGTGTAGCAAACTTTACTGTTCTAATAACTGAATGAGAGTATATATTGGATTATTTCGAGTCAGAGGTGGGGATTAGGCTTGTTAAAAAGTAAGTAGTTTGTGGATATGTGCTTACTGGAGACGCAAATCATTTCAAATGATTCAGTTCGTATTGGTGAACTTGTTCAACCAGTTCACTTAGATGATCCGGTTAAAAAGATTTGTTCGCGATCGCGATACAGAAATAAAACCCATTATTGGGCACAAATGTGTTAAAGTAATAGTTTTAAGTGCCTGTAATGCTGTCACCGTGCTGCTGTCATGTCCACTCATTGTTTTTGTCACAGGAACAACAGCGAGGACTGACTGGAGGAGAAACGGCTCGATGGCAGCAGGATTACGGACTCTGAGGTGCCGTACGGGTCAAACACCTGCAGCGCAAGTTTTATTTACTTCTAAAAGGCTTACATTAAGATTACGTATTAAATACATTTACAAATACGAAAACGAAGGAGGTTTTTGCTATAATTTTAGTTAGTTTCAGCTAGTTTTGTATGTACACAATACTGTTTCAGTTAGTTCTAGTTTAAAAACAAAACAAAAAAAAACTCTCATTTTTATTTTTAATTCAGTTAATGACAATTATTGTAAATTTTAGTTTTCGTTTTTTTGTTCGTTCTCGTTAACTATAATAACCTTGTTGTGTGGCCAGAGGCGCTGTAATGTTATAACAGAGACACTTCTTGGTGATGTGGAGCTGATCTGCGAATCACAGAACATTATGTTAGCGGACCAATCAGAGCCTCTTGAGGGCGGGCCTTCAGAGGAACTAGGAAATAGGAACTAGGAATATGTCATTTTCATGTTAGCTGAGTAGCTGTATATAACCAAAGTAGGATTTTTGAAAAAATACTGTGATTTTCTACAAATCAAAAGCATGAGCACAGATTGCTTTGCACCCCATAAACACAACCAAGCCTTAAAAATACACTCTGGATGACCCCTTTAAACATCTACAATAATTGTAAAAAATAAAGCTGACTACTTTGCAGATTTCGCCTATTGCAGGTTATTTTAGAACGTAACTCCCGCAAATAATGAGAGACATCTCGAAGTTAAGATCAACAATTATAAAAGTAAAACCATGTGAAGTATTATAATATTAAGCACCAATTACACACTGTAATTACCATGTAATAATGTATTATCTCCAGGGTCTACAGACTGAGCTTTCATTCAGAACCCTTGCTCTCCATTCTCCCCAGAGGTTGAAGATAAGCTCTGCCCGCTCCAAACAACAACAGCACTGTTTCCTTAACTGTGCTTGAGCAGTGGGATGGAGCGCCATGACTGGTTTCTTTTTTTCTAGGCCAGGCTTCACTGGGGGAGCCGGCGAGGCTTGACACTGATGCAGTGCAAGGCAAACAGTGGAACTGGGAGCAAAACCACTATGACAGGCTCTCAGCTGTAGACTAGTCAAGGGCTACATTGTTTGCTGACTTCAATTTAGCACAATAGAGTGAAGGGTAACATCTTACATCACAATCCAACCTGCAATAGTTTCACAGTTATATTAGCATTGCACATCCTTTAAAAGAGACATTTACATGGCATTTATATTTAATCATCTGGCATCTGATGCTTTTATCAAAAATGACTTAAAGATTAGGACATTAGAATTAATAAAAATTTAAATAAATAAATGAATGTTTTTTTTCCATTTTACCAACGCAAATTTAGGGTAATGCAAAACACAAAGGGATGAATAAATGAATAAAAAATATAATAAAATGAATTAAAGCAAGTGTCCACTAGACCATTCTAAGTTTGTTTTTATTTATCAGTATGGGGTTTGAGTTTAATGTTCTCTGCTATTAATAAATTAATAGATTTTACCTTAAAAGCGACTAAAAATATTGGCAAAATAATCTACCAATTGGTTCTGTAAAATAATCTTCTTTCAAACTGAAAACAAACTTTACTTTCCCCATTTGTAGACTATTTTGTTTGTTTTAAGAAGAAAAATAATTCATTTTGATTTGATATTACTGAAAACAAAAGCTTTTATTATTAATATTTTAATTTTTTTTTACAAAAAAAATGCTTTTTGATTTAAAAATCTATTCGGACTATAAACAACCCTAAGAATTTTATTTATTTTTTACTGTGAAAGCTTAAAACATGAGTATTTATTCATTCATTCATTTTCCTTCGGCTTAGTCACTTTATTTATCAGAGGTTGCCACAGCGGAATGAACCACCAACTTATCCAGCATATGTTTTATGCAGCCGATGCCCTTCCGGCCGCAACCCAGCACTAGAAAACACCCATACACTCTTGCAATTTAGCTTATTCAATTCACCTATAGCGCATGTCTTTGGACTGTGGGGGAATCTGGAGCACCCTGAGAAAACCCACATGAACACGGGGAGAACAGGCAAACTCCACACAGAAATGCCAACTGACCCACCTGTGACTAAAGCCAGCGACCTTCTTGCTGTGAGGCAGCATTGCTAACCATTAAAAGTAAATCAAACAGGCCTTTTTTGATATTTTATGTAAAAAAAGGAAACTAAATAGTATTTTCACTAGATTTTTGGAAGAAATGTCATCAATAGTTTACAGAAAAACAAAACTCTTTTTTTTTTAAACCTAAAATCATAATTATAAGCCATAAATACAGAGAGACAGAGGATTTTAAAGTGGTATTTTTTTTCATAGCTGTTTATACACGGAAAAATATATAATATAGAGTATTATTGTATAAAACAGGAATATATAATATAATATAATATAATATAATATAATATAATATAATATAATATAATATAATATAATATAATATAATATAATATAATATAATATAGGGTGACACAATGGGGTGCAGTAGGTAGTGCTGTCGCCTCACAGCAAGAAGGTCGCGTGGGTTTCCTCCGGGTGCTCCTCTTTCCCCCACAGTCCAAAGACATGCAGTACAGGTGAATTGGGTAGGCTAAATTGTCCGTAGCGTATGTGTGGAAATGAGTGTGTGTGGATGTTTCCTAGAGATGGGTTGCGGCTGGAAGGGCATTCGCCGCGTAAAAATGTGCTGGATAAGTTGGCGGTTCATTTCGCTGTGGCGACCCCAGATTGAGCCGAAAAGAAATATAATATAATATAATATAATATAATATAATATAATATAATATAATATAATATAATATAATATAATATAATATAATATAATATATCCCAAAGATGGGTTGCAGCTGGAAGGGCATCCGCTGCGTAAAAAACATGTGCTGGATAAGCTGGTGGTTCATTCCACTGTGGCGACCCCGGATTAATAAAGGGACTAAGCTGAAAAGAAAATGAATGAATGAATAATATAATATAATAAAGAAAGGAGACTGTTAGTGTTCCATTTAGGTAAAAGTACTGCTTTTAGACCGCAGATTGGTGTGTGGTGTGTAATTTTGCACTATCAATAAAAGGATCTCTGTCAACAGGAAGCGGACACATGGAAACTGGCCAGTGTGAACAGCAATTGGAGAGAATAAATTGATCCCCAGAGCCAATTTCTACGTCATAGCAAATTACAGATTCTCAGAGAACATATGCAGTTTGGCTCCACAATGCTCAAATTCACAATGCAGATCCTTGCGGTACACCAAAATGGATTAATAATCTTTTCATGTGTATTTTTTTGCAAACTATTAGTAGTCAAGAGAATTGACCTTTATGAGGTTTCCCATCATTTGAATGTAAAATGAAATATGAGCATGGACAGTTTGTTTGTTGAGCAAGTCACTGTGGTTTTAGGCCATCTGCTTATGATTGTGATAGTTATTTATATGTAGATATTATCAATAAGTGAATAATTTCCCACTGCAACAATCTAAACATTCTTAAATTAATGTACATTTACCTGAGAAACTAAATTAACTGTGTCCTGTTATCTGAAAAAGAAAGGGAATATTAATTTAACCATTAAACAAAATGTACAATCTTACTGTTTTAATTGTCTTTCTTATGTTGATTTATGAATGTTTAAATATGTGGGTAACATTTTAGACAATGGTTTATTAGTTAATGTTAGTTGATGTCTATACTACCATTAAGTATGAATAATCTTGTAAAGCATTTATTAATTATAGTTTAACATTAACCAATGCATTTTTAAATCTAAAACTGGTTAACATTAGTTAATGCACCGTGAGTTAACAAGAACTGAAATGAACATTATTTAACTTAAATAATAATAACTAATTATAACAACGCTGAGTAAATACCATAATTAATGTATTACTAATTGTTTGTGCATATTAGTACGTACATGAACTAATGGACCATCATTTTAAAGTGTTACAGATATTTGTATACATCAAGAAAAAATATACAGAACTGTAAATGGGGCAGAAGCCTATGGCACAAAAGCTAAAATGAATGTATATGTCATTTTAAAATAAACTGAACTGTTAAATCCTGCACTTGGGCTGCATTCCAGTGCACATTTTTATGCCCTTCCTTGCTATTCTCCTTCATCTTGATGACTTAGATGTAAGTCATTGATTACGTTACACAAGTGTTCACTACTGCCCATCTGAAATGGGTTTAAATCAAATACCCTAAACCCTTTAGCAATTGGAAACTACTTTGCACTATGAATTAAAGTCACTGCTGTGATGTTACAATCAAATTACATTGTGGTGCATAAACATAGTTATCTGGAGTGTGTTTATGAATTATTCATACCCTTAAATATAGTAATATTTGAGGAAGCAGAAAGATGGTCTGAAGTGCCCTCAATCAATTCCACAGTGTAGCAGAATAACGAGTGTACTAACCATGTTAGCTATAAAAATACCTGTTAGTTTAACTGGAGAACACTCATATTGAAATACAGTTACCATACAGTTACACTACAGTTCCCATCGTGCACTTCACTCACACACCTGGCCCAGATCTCCCTTAATTGCAAAAACACACCTGACATTTATAAAGAGTCTTGTCAACTGTGAGCATTTCAAAACGTTTCCTAGTTCTGGCCTACAGTGTCTTTGACCTTTGCTTAGTTTATATTTTTATGTTGTTTTGGTACCTGTCCTGACCATTCACCTGTATTCTGACTATGAATTGGAATACCTGAATGCTCCTGTCAGTCCCTGTTTTGACCTTTGCCTACCTGACGAATCTCTTAATAAACGGAATTTGCACCCTCTGTTGCGGACCCGACTCATTATAATACCCATACTGCACTGTGAGTGTTTGCATACTGAATGAATTCCCACATCTGACTACAGAAACATTTAATTTCCTTTCTGTCTTATTACACAATGTAACTACAGAAAAGTCAAGCTTTAGATAGCTAAACTATTTTTGTGCGAGGTCCTCATGGTCCAATCCAATTCGGTTATCTATGCTAAGCTCAGTGTTCTCGCCAGACCCGGAGATTGGCTTGATTTTAAAAGAAATTAAAATAACAAAACTCTTATAAATTATAAAAGGAGTAATTTTCCCAGAAAGTTCCTTTAAGGTCTTCAAATTATGCAAAATGTCCTGTCAATTCGGTTGGAGAACAGTTTCAACCAAAGTTATTATAGTTAAAAAACAAATACTAGAATTTAAAAAAACATTTTCGTTAAAGAGAGTTTTTTAGAAAACTACAACTAACTAAAATTGTATTGTGTACATTCAAAACTAACTGAAACTAACTAAAATTATAGCAAAAATGTCCTTTCATATTTTTCTTTGTAAATGTTTTTAATACATACTAAATCTATTTACTTTGTGATGCCAGCTTTACGCTAGGTGTCTGTATTCCTGATACCATTGGCTAGATCAAGCTGGTCCTCCTTCAGTCAATCCTCGCAGTTGCTCCAGTGAAAAAAAACAACAGCTGGACATGACAGCAGCACAGTGACAACATTAAATACAACCCCAGCAGACACTTAAAAGTATTAATTTAAGACATTTGTGACCAATAATGGGTTTTATTTCTGTATTAGTGACCCTAATCGTTCTGTCTTACCAGATCTTCTAAGTGAACCATTTGAACTAATTCACCAAATCAAACTGAATCATATGAAACGATTCATGTCTCCAGTAACGTTAAGCACTTATCCACAAACAACTTACTATTTACATGCCTGATACCCCCTCTGACTCAAAAAAAAAAAAAAAAAAAAGAAATATATAGCCTACTGATTTATTAACTTATTAGAATAGTGCACTGAGATCAGATTTGAGAAGCAGTGAACCGATAATACTGCACGTGTGATTCAGTTAACCGAACCCAAACAGTACATGACAGCCTGCTGTGAATGAACTCAACTTGAACAACTGCAGCGCGGGTAAACCGAGGGATTAAATGAGAGGATCTGGTGAAGCGTACATTTATTTCATAACAGAACATCATAATGGAATGTAAATAAGTTAATCAAAACGTAATTGTAAGAAACTTTTCAGATCATGGTAATGTTTTAACTGACTGAAATTATGATTGCTGACTACATATTTTGGTATGTTGAGTCCAAACTTGAGAAGATTGTCACAAATGATCCTGTTCGCATTAAAGATCCGAACTTTCCATCACTACTGTGAATTTAACCTCAGAAGCAGCCTTAGACAAATACTTTACTTAAGGCTGCTATCTTGAGAGCTTTTGTTTGTTGAGTTTGAGGATGGGTAGATGGTAGTGGTAGTGTTCTTGTGTCAAAACAAAAGGTAGCCTGTCTTTGGTTGCGTTTTTATTATACAGTATTTATTCTGATGATTTTGAATATTGCACCTAACAATGATTCAAAAAAAAAAAAAAAAAAAAAAAACTAACAAAAACTTAACTTAAACTAAGCAACTTCACAACA
>NC_079444.1:6430488-6487988 GCF_903798145.1 Danio aesculapii | reverse complement strand
AAAGCAAACGGCAAATGCTGCAAGGTGAGGAGCAATCAGAGATTGCAATCGCGGAGGAGATTTAGTTTCAGCCTTTGTGAGGGTTGTCGCCAGTGGGGTGGTCTGATGAGACGCCCACCGAAATACATGCTGCAGGTAACATCATTTTAGTAGAGGAATAACTGACATCATTTACTCAAACTCATACAGTTGGGCAGATGTATGACTTTCTTTGTGGTATACAGTGCATTGATAAAGGAACACTTTACTTTGTTTTGAAAATAAGCTCATTTTACAATTCCTTTATACTGTGTTCACACCAGATACTAAAGAAACATCAAGCGTGAATGATTTACATGTTAGTTAATGCAAAGACACAAACAGACATCCTGTGCATACCTGGCAATAGACTGATTTCACGCGGCCGTCATTTTAAACAATGAAATCGAGGCTGCAGTGGGAGGAAACCTGGAAGTATTGCCTGAGTCACACAGGAATGCTGTATACTTGGCTGTATATCTTATCAGCTAAGAGAAAGTGACACAAATTAATAATTTCACAGCTTTCCTAGTGACCCGAAGGTCCGTTCTAAATAAATAGTGAAAATAAAAAGGAATATTGTACCTCATTTTCAGCTAAGTTAAGGGAAATGGCACTAGTTGGTAACATTTTCTTTCCCAAACACACATTTTAGGCTGCATTTACACTGCAGATCTTGATGGTCAATTCCGATTTTGTGACTGTATCCGATTTTTTGTGATGACCTGCTTACATCATCTTTTAAAAGTGACTCGTATCCGATCGTCTGCATTTACACAGCACACGGCAAAGGCACAATGACCAGGAAAAAAAAGAGCAGGCGCTGACCAACAGCTGATAATTAAACAGTCCTTATTATTCTATTCCTGTATGTAAACTGTTCGCAGCTTTTGACAAGCTGTTTTACTACAGTTTATGACAGAAAGTTTCTCATTTGTCCATCTTCTTTTGATATAAGCTACGTAAGATACGTGGCGGACAATGCGCTCTCTTGCTCTTGTTAACATGCTTAAATACCTGTGCTAGATGACAATAAAAAAGCAGTTTAAGTCCTCTTCTATGATATTTAAGGTTTGGGACTCTGCTGAAGTCTGTTCTGAAAAGAAAGTGCCAGACTTGACGTCAATCGCTGCGGTTTTTAATGACGCGCGACTCGCATTGACAGGTGAAAATCTGATCTATCTGATTACTCTGCAGACACGAGGGCACAGATCCGATTCATATCAGATAAATTTCCACATATGAACAAGGCCTGAATCTGATTTGAGTAAAGAGAATCCATGTGATTTGTTTCTGCTTACACGTACATAGGCCATATCCGATCCGTGCCACATGGGAGAAAAACATCGAACTTGAGTCACTTGAACAGTGCAGTGTAAATGCGGCCTTAGATGCCATTCATCAAACTTAAGTTAATGAACTGATTCTTTCACTATATTAGATTTGTCATGATACAAAATTTCGGTACAGAAAAAAAAAAACGTTCATTTCCCGTTAACATTTAAGAACTGTTGATGGCGTTCTTAAACAGCGCTGATTTGCCATTGTGTTCACGTGCTCAACAGAAATGACTGTGATTGGTCGTGAAGCTTAGCAGTTCAGCACACTTTACCAATGTTTACCGAGTGCAAACACAGACGTGCGATCCGCTGATGAATCAACTGATCTTAACGACTTTAAAACGCTCCAATGTCCGTCTATCTGTGTTTGCGGTGAACTGATGACCTTCCCAGACAATCACAGTCATTTCTGTTGAGCACTGATGAATACTATGGCAAATCAGCAGTGTTTATGAACACGCTCAGCTGCACTTAAATGTTAGAGGGAAATGGATGTTTTTAAAACTCAGTACCAAGACAACACGAGGATGTGCTACAAAGGACTGCATTGTTTAATCGATCACTGTGTTACATAGGCTGAAGCAGGGAAGCATCCCTACAGTGTTGACCTGCTGCCATAAACTGAAGCATGGGAGGACACTTAAGCGTATAACTCTTAAAGAGATTGTGATGTTGTTTATTGCCTAATATGCTTTTATGCTTTTAATTGTTTAAATTAAACTGAACTGAATGATATTAAAGTGATGTTTACACCATATCTGCATTTTGAAATCGCAGCAACAGATGGATGTTTGATGTTTGTAGTACACAGTATTTTGTTGCAATGTTTACAGTGCTGATCCTATACTTCCAGGTTTCTTCCCACCGCAGCCTCGCCTTCATGTTTTAAAATGGGGGCAGCGTGAAGTAAGTGTTTACTCCCGTTTTTCCCAGGTGTCTCCCGTATTTCAGATCTCCTGCCGCCCTTCCGTTTTGTTATTTCTCCCAGAAAACTCCCGTAATTTCACCCACACCCCCCTCCCCACGGTACTCAACTTTTTGTACAGTCTGTAACATCCCTGGGTCGTCGACTTAGGCATAGTATCTGATTATATCTGGCGTAATAAACAAGGAACTTTCCTTCCAACATGGCAACAGGCACAATGATATTAAGCAGATTCTAACTGGTCGTGCTGAGCATTTTTCAGTATATCTTTCTGTGTTCAAACAGGTCTGGAACAAGTGGAGGATGAGTAAAGATGATATGATTTTTTTAATTTTGGGGGAAACTATCCCTTTAAAAACGGTAAAAAGCTAATTTTTATAAACTTGTGGTATTTCAAACTGAAAACAATTCAATTTCAGCCATGCAGACTTTATTAAAGCTAAAACATATGAACACAAAATAAAATGAACAAGAAACAATGCGCACCTTTCTAGGTCACTAATCAAATGTAAGCAAATGAGAGGTCACTGACCACACAAAGTCAAAGTCAGATTTGACATTCTCAGATTTTTTTTCTGTGTGTGTGTGTGTGTGTGTGTGTGTGTGTGTGTGTGTGTGTGTGTGTGCGTGTGTGTGTGTGTGTGTGTGTGTGTGTGTTGTTGTAATTTGTAAGGTTTCAAAGTCTTCCACAACATTGTCTAAAATAGATTTTTGTAAATGTACCGTGTTTTACTGTATGAACTGTATTTTACTGTATAGGACAGTTATGCGGTGTGTTGCATTATTTTAAAGTTGCATTGTGAAAATTACTGTATATTTTACAGTAAGGATATCCAACACTGTAAATGCAAATACAGCAAAATAAATGGTGCTCTAAATGTAAATAAAGTATTTTTGCTGTAACTGATTTACAGTACATTACTGTAGATTCTACAGGAAATTGTTAACAGTGTTTGATTTATGCAGTCATATACAGAAAAAAAAACTGTTGTCATTTAGAGAATGTTTGGCATATGACAATTTTTTTTTTAATATAATTTACTCACCCTTTACTTGTTTCAAACCTATAAGTGTTTCTTTGAACGAAGATATTTTAAAGAAAGCTGAAAACCTGTAACAATTGACTTCCATAGTATTTTTCCATATCTGGTAGTCAATGGTTACAGATTTTCAGATTTCTTCAAAATATCTTCTTTAGCGTTCGACAGAAGAAATAAAGTCATACAGGTTTGTAATCACTGAGGGAAAGTAAACACATTTTCATATTTAAGTGAACTACCCCTTTTAATTTTAAGAGGGTTTTTCCCAATCTTTACCTTCTCAAAGTATTTGATCTCATACTCGAGGATGATGCCGTTGGGTCGATCGGGCTCTTGCCAGGACACCGTGATGCTATTCTTCGACGTCTTGCCTTTCTTCACCACGGTTATAGGAGACGGAGCTGCGAACAAAACAGTTAAATTTCACCTTACTTTTCAGCACAAATCAAGCAGAAAATGTATTTTCTTGCATGGTGAACTGAAGTCCTGATGCAATGCGCTGTAACTGTCACATGAATGCTTCTAAGTCTATATGCAAGGGACTTATTTTTTGATAAGTCTGTCCCCTCAGCAACCCTTAATTAAATGAAGATATCATAATGCGCTAATTACTCTAACGCATTCCGTGCAGTTCAGAGGAAGAGCAATTGAGAGGAGAGAAACACTGCAGACAGTCAAAGAGAAGGTCTTTCATCTTAACTGGCTATGATGGCTTTGAGAAATGGCTTTGAACGTGGATTCAGGCAATGATGTACTTTAATGTTTTGGGGGAATCCTAATTATTCTACATGTATGGTGGAATTCATCCTGATTTCATTTCTTCGCATAAAGTCATAGACATGACATCATGCTTTATAAGAGAACTGTTTCATTACATTATATAGTGTAAAATTTATAGTCTATCATTCTTCTGTAAAACAGTTGGACTGATACACTGCAAAAAATGCTACAAATTCTTAAATCAAGACGCATTTTAAGACGAGCAAATAAACATTGTCTTGTTTTCAGAAATTCATTTATTCATTCATTCATTCATTCATTCATTCATTCATTCATTCATTTTCCTTTGGCTTAATCTCTTTTTCAGAGGTTGTCACAGTGGAATGAACCGCCAACTATTCTTGCATTTGTGTTTCGCAATATTTATGCATTTTTCAAAAACAATATGTAAAAATTAAGTGAGTTTTTATTGAAACAAGCAAAATAATCTGTCAATGGGGTAAGCAAGTTAATCTTATGTGATTAACTAAAAAAACAAGATCACTTTGCTTACCCCAATAGCAGATTATTTTGCTTGTTTTAAGAAAAAAACTTAATTTGTACCAATCGTTTCTGAATGCAACACAATATTTTTTGCTTGTCTAGAAGATGCTTCTTGATTTAAGAATGTTTTGATATTTTGACTAGAAACAATAGGAAAAACTCCAAGTAAGAAAAGCTTTTTTGCAGTGTACTGCTTAAGATAACTTTGCTAAATATTCACATTATTACAGTATAGTATAGCTGTACAGTTCCCAGGAGTTTAATTGAGAGCGTGTTTTTTAAATACTGGGTCTAAATCACAAAATACACATTTAAATTTTACTGGGTAAGTGACATTCTTGTTTCTTATATTCATGTAATATACATTTTAGTAAGCACGATATACTGAATGCAGATGTGTATATTGATATTGACAGTATGCATATTAACTCTTTAAGGTGCACTCCTTGAAAAATATTTTTTTGGTCCACATCTTGTATTAAATAATATACTGACACAACTCTGATGAATAGTAATAAGCAATAAAAAAAGATAACCTATGGATGAAGAGTCAACCAGGTTGTAATGATGCCTGTTAAAAGGTTAATACGCATTTAATATGCATTAAAATAAAATCCAAATAAATCTAAATTAAAAAAAATAAAAACATTAATTTGAAACATCTGTAACAAAAGTGTTAAAATAGCAACATTTATTATTATTATTATTATTATTATTATTAGTAGTAGTAGTAGTAGTAGTAGTAGTAGTAGTAGTAGTAGTAGTATTCATTTATTCATTTTCCTTGGTCTTAGTGCCTTTATTCATCAAGGGTTGCCAAAGTGGAATGAACCGTCAACTCATTCAGCATATGTGTTACTCAGCGGATGCCCTTCCAGCTGCAATCCAGTACTGGGAAACACCAATAAACTCTTACATGCACACACATACACTACGGCCAATTTAGTTTATTCAATTTACTGATAGTGCATGTTTTTGGGTTGTGGGGGAAAACGGAGTACCCAGAGGAAACCCACGCGAACACTGGGAGAACATGCAAACTCTACACAGAAATGGCCAACCAGGACTTGAATCAGCAACCTTCTTGCTGTGAGGTGACAGTGCTAAGCACCGAGCCACTCAGTCACCCATTATTATTATGATTATTATTATTATTATTATTATTATTATTATTGATTCAGTTCAACACATCTCATTTCATTTTAATAATTAATTAACACCAAAAATAAAATATTCAATATAACACATATTTTAAACATTAATAAACAACTAAAATAAACAACTACAAATAAATAATAAAGACATGTATACTTAAGTTAACACAGAACTTAATATTCATGCAAACACAACAGTTACTAAATTTATTTTAAAATATAAATAATTTTATTTTCAGCTAGATGACAAGAACATTTTAAAATACTCAAATTACAACTACAAAAAATATGCTTTAACGATAGACGGAAAGAAAAATGAAACAAAAATAGATGAAAAATGTAAAATAAAAGAAGTAAAAAGTAAAGAAATTCACTGAGTTATTATAAATTTAAAAGTAAATAAAATAATTACAAAGATAAAAACAATACAAATGGCAAGTATTATTTAATGGGGGGTCTAGTTATTTGAAGATATAAAACACACCCATAAATCTTCATCTTCAGCAGTTGATTTTCCACAATTCCTCTTTTTTTTTTTTACACCTCACCTTTCCTCCAACACTGCAGTGTTTAGTGTCACTTAAATAAAAAAAAGCCCCTTTCTGTCTATATGTGGAGCCCTGAAATCAAACCCGGCTTCATGCTCCTCAACAGAAGTGTCGAACTGTGTCCGTCAGATAAATAAAATGCGTTTAAATTCTCTGGATGATCCTTTAGGCGCAGATCCAAAAACCCAGCATAGCAAAGCTTTTTTTTTTTTTTGTTCCCAGATCCTCTCATTCCCAAACAAAGAGTAACTGTATCCTTTCTGCCCAGACAAAACTGTAATCATTCCTATCTTAAAAGCCTGTAACTGTAGACGCAGCAACCCGATCTGAAGGCCTGCAGGAAGACAGAGGTATTGTGGCCACTTAAACGCTCTGGCAGCCTGTTAAATCTTTGACTTTCAGTCGAGGCGGGCCTTTGAGTAATCGATTCTCAATAATCCTTAAGGTCAGCACTGGGGAATTCTGATATATATTGAGAATGGCAAGAAACAAAAACATCAGCAGGGGAGACATCACAACAAAATGCACATGGATTGTGACGGAAAGTGGAAATCGAGGAGCAAAAGTACAAAGGTCGACACAATGACAAGCAATTGGAACACCTGTAGTTTATATGAGCAATTTTTCATGTACACTATAAAACATGGCTGTAAATTTTTATGGTAAATCACTGTACAAATACAGTAAAATTCACACACAAGTCATTATTAACACAAAATCTTGCTGCTTTGAATTTTTTAGTTGAATCAAATTAACTTTTTCTAGTTGTCTCAACTTACACCATTAATACTGACTAAAATTGTAATTAAGCTTTGTATAACAAAAAAAAAAGGTGGAAACTGGAAAATTTATTAAAATATGTTAAAGTAACATAAACATATTTGTTGTCTTAACGTTTTGTCATTAATTTTTTTTACAGTGTACTGTACGGTAAATAACCGAAATTGACTTTTCCAGAATGGTTGACATTACTATGCTAGTCTTTTTTCTTTCACATCAGCACTGTATGTTTTATGTTATTCCTAACTTTAATAAATAATGTTTACTGCACTACTGTAGCATCATCATGTGTGTTACCATGGTAATGTATAGCAGTTGTGCGAATGACACTGAGAGCCTGAGAGACTGTTATAAAGTGGTTTTTTTTCTGTGTAACAAAGATACAATGTGTAGAAGTTGCTATGACAAAATGTTGATGTAGTAACATTGTATAAACTAATGCAAGATGGTTGTTTACCATAAATTCTTTTTCTACCATAAACTTTTCTATGGTATGTGTAAATGTAAGATTCCGCCAGCTACAGCTACCACTTTTTTTACCATAAAAATAGCCATGATTTTAAATAGTAAAACTCTTAATATGCTACAATAAAATCATGTTACCTAGTTTAAAGTAAGGTTTAATAATATGTACTTTATAGTAAATAACCAAAATTTACTTTCACAGGATTTCCTGAAATATTATAGTTTACAACAAATTCTTTTAAGTTTCTACCGTATTTTAAAATGTAAGTTTCTGCCAATGACAGTTACAAAAAAATTATCACGATTTTAATGGTAAAACTCTAAATATGCTCCCATTAAATCATGTTACCTAGTTAAAAGTAAAGTTTAATAATATATATTCTACAGTAAATAACTGAAAGTGACTTTCGTCTTTCCCAGGATACCTTGAAATATCGTAGTTTACAATGTATTCTTTTAAGTTTCTGTCAATGATAGTTGCTGTTTTTGTTTTTTGACCGTTAAAACGATTTTACCGGTAAAACTGTAAATATGTTAAAGTAAAATTATCTTACCTAGTTAACCGTACGGTTTATTAACCGTACGGTGTACTTTATGGTAAATAACTGTAATTGACTTTTCCAGAATTCACTGAAATATGGTAGTTTACAATAAATAATTTTGAGTTTCGACAGTAATTTTTTAAATGTAAGATTCTGGAAATGACAGTTGCTTTTTTATTTTACCCTAAAAAAATATGCCATGATTTTAACAGTAAAATTCTAAACATGCTACAATAAAATGATGTTACCTAGTAAAAAGTAAGGTTTCATAATATATACTCTACAGTAAATAACCTAGATTGACTTTCCCAGGATTCCCTGAAATATAGCTTACAATAATATATTTTAAGTTTTTACAGTATTTTTTAAATTTAAGTTCTGCCAATGACAGTTACTGTTTATTTTTTTTTTACCGTAAAAAATTATCATGATTTTAATGGTAACTGTAAATATGTTACAGAAAAATAGTTTTACCTAGTCAACAGAAAGTAGGGCTGGGCGATTCTTTCGATTTTTCCGATTAATTCAAATTTACGTTTTAAAACGATTTAATTTTTTATTAAATCGAGGTATCGCGATTTTTTTAAATAACACTATTAGGTACATTATAAGAGGCAATATTGTCCGACCACATGATGGCGCGCCTAATTAGCCGCTCACTTGTGAGAGTACGGTGCTCTATGAAGGAATGTAACAGAGAATGTAATGGAGATGGACGGCTCTTCACCTCAGGATGACCTTGTGCCAAAGAAAGGTAGTAACGTTTCCTCTGTAGTTTGGAAATGGTTCGGATTTGAGAGGTCAGACGTCGAACAAACATTTGTCAAATGTAAAATATGCAGAAAGTCAGTTGCAACCGGCAGTGGCAGCACCACTAATTTATTCCAACATTTGCGTCAAAGGCACCAAGCTGAATGGGAAGAATGCTCAAAGTTAAGAGATGAAAACAAGCTAGGTCCAAGTGCTAAAGATCCACCTAAAATTGCAAAACGCCAGATGTCATTAGCGGTATCATTTTCCAATTCCGTTCCATACGACAAAAAGGCGCCCCGATGGAAAGAAATTACAGATGCTGTGGCGTTTCATATTGCTAAGGACATGGTTCCTATATACACCATCGAAAAGCCAGGATTCATAAAAATGCTACACACTGCTGATCCAAGATACAAGTTGCCGAGCCGCAAATATTTCAAAGACGTAGCTATTGCCCGAATGTACACTGAAACACGTGAAAAAGTAGCGGAGCAGCTTGAAAAGGCATCTTTTTTTTTACGACGACTGACCTGTGGAGTAGTCGTACTCTTCAGCCTTACATGAGCCTTACAGCCTATTATGTTGACGCAGATTGGAAACTGCGAAGTTTTTGCCTTCAGACATGTTATTTTCCTGACGATCATACTAGGGAAATAATTGGTCATGGGCTTAAAGATGCGTTGGCGTCTTGGAAGCTTATGGAGGATCGACAGGTGTGCGTGACCACTGACAGTGGAACGAACATGATCAAAGCAATGAAGGTAAACGACTAGACCCATCTTCAGTGCTTTGGACATCGTCTTCACAATGCCATTGGTAAGTATGATTAATAATTCAAGCATTAAAATCGTTATTCATATATATATATATATATATATATATATATATATATATATATATATATATATATATATATATATATATATATATATATATATATATAAAACAGTCGCAGTTATTCAGATGTTATTTAATTAATAGCTGAATTTATGATGATGAAATTATGATGATTGTTTTGCTTTTGTAATAATGGTGCCAATCACTTAATATGAGTTTGTTGGTTATAGATTCATGTTCTAAAGTTATGAAGGAGGAAGCTCTTTACATCATTTCTGTCAAAGTACAATGAACTGCTATTTCAATTCAAATCTTTTTTTTTCTTTTTTTTTTTTTTTTTTGCTTCGTTTTAACAGAACATGGTGTGAAAGACCACAGAGTTGACCGTGCAGTTGGAGTGTGCAAGAAGGTTGTAAGTGTGTTTTCCTTCAGCTGGAAAAAGAGAAGAGATCTTGCATCTGCACAGGCTGAGCTCGGCCTACCTTCTCATCAACTCATTACGGAGACCCCCACCAGGTGGGGTTCAAGACAAAAGATGATTGAGAGGGTTTTAGAACAGGAGAAAGCCATAGCTCGGGTTCTTGGCTCTGATAAAAAAACTCGGCAGCTTGTTCCAACGTGGCAAGACATCGATGTCATGGAATCCATAAATAAAGCTGTAAGCCCTCTGCAAGAGTTCACTGATGCATTGTCAGGTGAAACATATGTCAGTGTCTCGTACCTCAAACCAGTGCTCCATCTCTTTAACAGTAGCATTCTATGAGCACGAGACGATGACACAGATTTAACCAAATGCATCAAAAGCACAATACTACAGTACCTCAACTGCAAATACAGCGACTCTGTCACAGATGAACTCCTCAACATAGCTTCTCTGATGGATCCCAGGTTCCGTACAACTTACATCGAACATGACAAGTTGGAGGGAATCAAGCAAAAAGTTGTTAAAGAGCTGACATTTTTGTTGCCAGACAAAAATCTTGAGACAACAGTTCAGATAACTCAGGACGTGGAGCAGGAAGAACAGAGAACAGAAGCTGGGGCTAAGAGGAAGAAAACCTTGGCAAGCTTTTTTAAGAAAACGGCACCAGTATCACAACCTGTCATTCAATCAGAAGAAGACAAAGTCAAAGCCGAGCTGACAGCCTATTTGATGTCTCCTGATGTAGATTCAGACACAGACCCACTTCACTGGTGGAAGGCTAATGAGACAATCTTTCCCAGGCTCAGCAAACTTGCAAAAAAATACCTTTGTATTCCTGCAACCAGTGCCCCTTCTGAGAGGGTGTTCAGTGCAGGTGGGAACATTATAACCTGTCACAGAGCATCTCTAAAGCCTGAAACAGTAGACAGACTGGTCTTCCTCTCAAGAAACCTGTAAAGAACAGCTACATGTGACTTATTAACAACATGCTTTGTTTGCATGATGGTCTACAAAGTTTTTTTTTTTAACTGTTTTAAATTTGCTTAACTTTTTGAGTTGACTGATGTAATGTTTACATTGGTTAAAATGGTTATTTTCTTACTATATATTCAGAAGTATTTAATGTTTAATTCAAATTGTACAATATTTACTTTATTTTATTCAAATCTTCTGCAACAATATTTAACTTGTGAATTTGTTTTACATTTATTTACACCTTGTTGACCAATTTATGTATGGCATGGCCATTAAAAATACAATGTTCCTTAACCAGATGGTTTTTCAAGTTACTTATAAAGAGAGTGTTACTTCAGTCATGTTGTTGTAATGTTTTAAGTTGACTAGTTACACAATAAAAAAAAATCGAAATCGAAATCGTGAATCGGTCAAACTTTATGAAAAAACCTAGATTTTTTTTTTGCCATATCGCCCAGCCCTAACAGAAAGGTTTATTAATGTGTACTTTATGGTAAATAACTGTAATTGGCTTTCCCAAAATTCCCTGCCAGATAAAATTAAAATGACAACAGTTCATTTTAGTTTTTTTATTCATCATGGTGTATTTTATATTAGGTTTCCTGCTTGATGTATATTATTACATCTAATGTCAATGAATAATGTTTATTGCATTTTTTAGTGTTGTTTGTCTTACCATTTGTTACTTTGTTTAGTAGTTTAGCTATGTTTCCATCAAGCAATTTTTAAGTGTGAGTCTGGTCTCATGTCTCCAAAAGCCACTGCGTGTAAATTGCATGTCTTCTGAGGCAAAAGTATTTTATTGTATAAGAAAATAAGACCCAGAGTGGCTTTTCCTACAGCAGCAAATGCATTTTTTTTCTTTTTGATATCTGGCACCAGTTTATCAGGAAGTGACCATTTTGTTCTCCTATCAGCAAATGGGGATAAAACATAAACACATGAAGATATTTTCATATACAATATGATCCTATTTATAGCATAAATTATTCTAAAGGGGCCATCACATTTAGGTAAATGTCAAAAATTCTAGCAAAGTTTACGAAAAATTCTGGCATGTAAAGAGTTTAAATATTGTCAAACCAAGTTCATGTTTTTGTTTATAGTTCATGCTTTTGTATTTTGGATTTTTGGACATTTTTTTCTTATGACAAGTAAATTCTGTTATACAATACATGACACTAAAATACACATTAAACATTGTAAACATAAAATGTATATAAATCTAAATGACTAAATCTAACTAATTATTTAAAATTAACTACGAAGAGGTGTCACTTGTTTTATTTTATTTCATTTAATATTGGACTAAATTAATTACGCTTTTAGTTATTCATATATTTAAAACCTATTTTACATCCATTTAGTGCCTAATTTCACTGATACTGCTCCGTAATCAACACAGAGAATAAAAAAGTGTACAGACCTACTTTACACAAAACAACAGCAGCAAAGCCTTCCTAAGCCAAAAATTTCACAGTACTGTTTTTGGTTCAGTGAGAGACTCTATCTAACAGAGTAGCTTCACAAATTGTGGACTAATAAATGTGGAAAAAAACAAAACATAAATCTCGGATAGGGTTTATTTTACAGCTTGAAATGTCTGCTTACACAATTCCCAAAGGCCAAATGGCAACACTTTGAGCTGTGAGATATCGAATGCTTGATATAAAATGCAGAGGCAATAAAGTCTTCAACAGTCCCGTCGTCATTGACATCTCACAGTGCAAAGGTCCCACCGAAGCGCCGCCTCTCGCTTCATTAACAGATGGAGTGCCAGCTTCCTCAAGGAAACGTGTCAGAGGAAGTGTGATGATGGCACTCCAGTTAATGCCTCCAAATGGGAAGTGTTGCCATCATCTGGTGTGAGAATCCTCAAACTCAGAAACACTTGATGTCTGTGCCAGCCGTGCATCGCTAACACGAAAAATGAAGAAATGTCACTGCTTCCGAGTAGCAAACTATTTTTGTCCTTTTTTCACATAGACCAAGCGACTTTAACTTGGCTATTCGCAGTTGTCAACAGGAATCCAGCTTGGCGTGAACAGAATGAGAAAATTCATTAGTTCCTGGCAGAAGAAGATGCGGATTCTATTGTGCGCAAAACTGGAATATTGCATAAAAATTTGCAAATAAGGAACCAATTCTATCAAATAAATCAAAAGCTCCTTAATATCTTGAAAATTAGCTGAACGACTTTACAAGTAGATTAAAAAAGTGCTGTTCACACAGGCAAGGATGTTTCAAAATTTTTCTGGAAAAGTCCGTTCACACATCCATTCCAAAATACCCAACCCAGGCTCATTCTGAAAACATATCTCTATATACATATCTGGAGAGCGCCAAATACATCCCAGGAGCTACATTTTTTGCAGTTTTTGTTTTTGCAAATCCACCAGAGGCTACTGTGTATGCTTTTTGAGATCTCAAATTTCTCTTGCGAGTGCCATTTACGCCTGCTGTTCTCACATAAATCCACCAGAGGCCACTGTTGACTGACTGTTTGACTAACGTAATGACTGACTGACTGACTGATAGACTGACCCGTCAATTTTAAAAAGCAAAAGCTTTTCAGAGTTTACCACATTCTCACTCTGTAATTTACTTGTTTATTTTATTTTTTGGATTCTGTTTTTTCTTTTACCTGCTTACTGAAACTATTCTTTACCAGACTCAAACCCTGTCGCCGTGGTCAATTCCTCTCTGTGTCTCAAGTCCACAAATGTACATAGCGAGCTATTAGACAAACTGGTAACAGCAGGAAAGCCATCCATACGGAGGTAAGCGGTCAACTGGAAGTGGGAAAAAGAACAACGTCATACCGCCCTGTGGCGTTTATTTTAAAAATGAAATGCAGCTATAGGTACTTCTAGCTTAGTTAATTACAGTTGTCAGAAAGAATCCAGCTTAGAGTTAGGCATCAAAAAAACATGGCAGTACCACAGTGGCCCCCAAAGGAAAGAACGGTTTCTGAACTGCTTGAAACGAGTCATCAGTAATTCCTGTTTTTATACCGTGTTCATGACAAAGCCAGAGGTGGGAATATCTCAGTGGAAATGTCTCACTTTAGAGACCCAGATTTCTGAAATGTATTAATTAATTAATTTTATTTAAATTTGAGCACTGTAACCAATTACTAAACATTTTTTTATTTAATTTTTTTATTTTTGTTCCCACCATTTCCTTATTACTGACAAATAAAGATCGATAAAGACATTACTACATTTGCAAGTAGCTGATTTTTCTAAAAAAATATATATAAAAGTCACTAAATCTAGTGACTATCCGCTTGTTAAGTCATGACATACCGGGTAAAAGCCGCTACTCATTTGATTGAGAAAATATTTGTTTATGGCCACTTTTTAGTCCTATCACACATTAAAGTGAATTTTATATAAAATCATAGTGTACACAACAGTCTCTGGACTTTCTGCATCACAAATACCAAAATTTTAATAAATTATATAAAATTAATAATTTTCTGGCCATTGGATATAAGGCATGGTTATATACATTGCGATCATGATTTTCGAAATTATTACATCGCTTTGTAAATGTTTATTATTACCATTTGATAAGTCTCCCCATACAGTTTGATAGACCGCTTGGACCCGGAAATTTATATATTAGAAACGGCTTCTATTTCTTGCAGCTGAACAACAGGACAAACTGACAGTGATAACCTCAGGTACACCCCATGTGCTTTATTCAGTGTTAAATTCTAATGATGTGAGTTTAAATGGCATTTTACATGACATTTATTGCCATACTACTGAAAGCGGCAGCAGATAATTCACCTCAGATCTTCACAATGAAATAAACCGCTTGAAATTGAACTTTAGAAGTGTGACTTAGTGCAAGCCAACACATATATCAGTGATTCAGCATGTACAATTAATAATGTTAAAAATATGTTAATGTTAATATGTATTTATTTGTTATAAAACTTACCATTTCATTGGAGTGAGGTAAGTGCATTATTCTATACTTCTGAATGGCTGTATTTAAATGTATGTCTTGTTTTGCTTGGTGCAAACAGCCAAATTGTTACTATCACTGCAAATCTTCTCACGTATCGTGTTATTATGGCACAGGGTTACAATGTAACATGCTCACCTAATGTTTACGTTCATAACATTTATATTATTTGCTAACTAATACTAATAACCACCTCATGTGAAACTCTGAATCTGCGTCTCATTTTGGAGTCTGTTACTGTCCACTGGAGGTCACATTTCAGTCAAGGACGCACACTTTGAGAGACTTCCTGACTAAATGAATTAAATACGCAGTTTCCACCAAGGCAACCCGGGGTGCTGAAATACAATTAGCTAAACTGGTATTTAATTGGTTAAAAGAACCAAAACAAAGACAGCTGTTCCGGCACGTAACAAACATTTTCAAAGTAGAATATCTGACTTCAGTTTTTCAGATAAACAAAAATGTCCACTTAGCATGTTTCTTAAATATCTGCAAACATATAAAGGTATTTTTATGCCTTAGAAGAGTCAAAAACTTACACACAGCACCTTTACCGGAATGTGCAAAAAAAAAAAAAAGAAACTAATGAAATGTTTTTCCTGTTTTTTACACAGGTTAAACCACTTTAGCTCAGTTAATCCTGGTACCACAGTGGCTCCAGGTAAT
Organism: Danio aesculapii; assembly: GCF_903798145.1. Classification (NCBI taxonomy): domain Eukaryota; kingdom Metazoa; phylum Chordata; class Actinopteri; order Cypriniformes; family Danionidae; genus Danio; species Danio aesculapii. The sequence continues at coordinate 6,472,277 of NC_079444.1, read as the reverse complement.
GTTGTTGTTTTTTTTCTGTGTAGGAGAATCTGCCTGGCAAATATTTGCATGTAATGTAATTGAAGTTAGCATGCCGTGCCGTGGTTTTCATCCGGGTAAGAAAGGTCATCTCATCTGCTCTGGCCGCGAAAGACTGCCAACACCACCCTCTCAACAAGCCGTGTGTTTGTAAACAAGTGTTGTTTGGGGAGCCCTGCAGAGAAGCAAGATGAAAAACCCCTGGCAGACACCAGCCGTCCATCGGCCAAATCTAGGCCTGAGAAATGACTCCTGCCAACACACTACTGTGCCAGCCAGAGGCCTGGCCTGAGAACAATTAGCTAAAAAATACTGTCTTAACAGTTTGCCAAACATATCTCCCCTAATGCATATAGTACAGTATCTGCCTAGAAAAAAGCTAACAGATTCAAGGACAATGCAAAACATAATCTTTTAGCCATACTTATGTTGTTTTGTTCACTAATGCTGCATGTATTTGGTTGAAAATACAGTAAAAACATTGTTATACTGAAATATTATTACAGTCTAAAACAACTGATTTTAGTGTATATATTAATGTTATTTTAATCTGATTTATTGTTCAAGAAACATCTCTTATGTTTATTTGCATCATTTTTATTTATCAATGCTAAAAATCGTTAGGTTGCCTATTTAAAATTATGAGACAAAATAAAAGATAAAAAAATATATATATTTATATATAATTCTCCTTATATGTCACCTTTTTATTTTTTGCAGAATAATGATAATGACTTCAGATTCCCAAGTCTTGCAGGAGCATTTTAGCTTAGCTTAATATAGATAATTGAATCGAATCAGACTAGACCAGTGTTTACCAACAAACAAACCCCCCTTCCCCTTTGTTTACCAACGAGACTTGAACCCAAATTAAAAAATAAAAAAAATGTTACACTTGCAATAAAGTTTCCTGAAAGATGCTTTTGGTCAATAGAGGCGCTGGTTATTAAGCTGATAGGTTCAGATGTTCATTTTTGTAAACAGTATGCGTTTAGCCAGTAATGTAATGCTGTAAAAACAGAGCATGTCATCATGATTGACAATTGTGATTGACAGCTTCTCTAAGCAGACCGTCAGAGCTTCAGGAGGAGATTGAAGTACCAATGTTTGATTTCTGTGTTATTTTACAATGATAAAATAAGTTGTTCAGCAGTAAACTATACTTTCTGACCTACAGGATCTGACGGATCACTGTTTAATTGGTTAAATGTGGGCTTTTGTTTGCTGATACACGCCGAACATTAGTCATGACAGGGAGAACATGTGATCGTCATCTAGCAGTATTTCTTTTTATGGGTCTGAAATAATAATTAGCAAGGCAAAACTAATGTTAGCCTATGCCAACATCGATCTCCTGTAACGATAGTTGAACTTGATTTACAGGACGTCTCTGACATTTTGACCTTCAGCATGTTATCCAGTTAATCTACTGAATTTGCAGTTTCAAACATATTAAACATATTTGAAAGAGATTCTTATATAACAAATAGAACAGTAAATGTTATATAATATTTATATACATCATTTACCATTGACTTTTTGTTTGAAAACTCCTAACAATAAACATTAAAATGAATGTAAATTCCTCTTTGCCTGATATAATTAAGGCGTCGAATAAACAAACTGAAAACAGAGGTAAAGAAAAAATAATAAACAATATAAGCGATGTTGCAGCAGCTGATAGGTGTCGATTGATGTATTAATACTGCAAAGTATTTTTATAATTCCTTCCATGGATATAGATAATTTTTCCTATTTATGGAAAGTGAAAATGTTGCTATTTTCTAGGTCAATATGGTTGGAACTACTCAGCTACCTTGTTAACTAGCTGTGAATTGTTTTTATGGTAAAACTATTTAACTCTATGGGACTTTTAAAATGAATCTATTTCCAAAAAAGTGGAGTGTTCCTTTAATAAGTGGCAATAACGGTTATACAAATAGTAATCAAGTAAAAACAACCTAATCCCCTCCCCTAAACCTAAGCCATTGTATTCAAAATAGCAGTAGAGGTTGCTACTTTTAGTTAGTTGCTCCCAAACAGAGATTGGGTCACCATCTGCAGAGCCTTGAAAAATCCATCAACAGTGTGCTGAGTTTAGTGAAGCACAAGTGCTCACAGCCGCTTGCCAGAAGAGCTTCGCTGAGAGGCTTTGAGGACGCTTAGTGTCACAACTCTTTTCACGAGTACGTCATGCACTTAGCTGTCAATGAGAAAATAGTCAAGCCTAACAAAAATTCAGCTCCACTCATGCGTCTGTCGACATTTATCAGCAAAAGCACTTGAGAGTCGTGCCAATGCTAAGCACTAATCGCTTGCACCTGCAAACTATTCAGTTTGTTGTGAAATCCTGCTCGCTCTGAAACGCTAGAAATTAGCGAGCATTTGATCAACCTTCTCGTAGCTCTACAAAGCTCCCCACTTCTGAAGTAAAAACAGAATTTATATCATCTCCGCTTTTGTAAAGATCAGCGTTAGCGAGCTTACACATGACTACCACGGATGGCAGCTCGCCTTGCCTTGTGCTGCAAAAATGATCATTTTGCTTGTCATAATTAATAGTAGTTTAAAGAGCATAATTCCACTGTTGATTTGAGAGTAGCTTAATGAGCTGCAGCAGATGTTAAAGTCATCTCTTTAGGGGGGAAATACTGTACCCTCACCACCCCGGTGAAATAAATTAACACCCTAGGACTGTTTCTGTATTCCTCACGAGCGCATCTGCTGTGCTTTTGTGACAGAGCGGCATCAGAATGGAAATAGGCACAAATATTATGTTCAATATTTCTCCCTAAATTAGAACATGGAGACATGTGCATAGAGGTTGCAAAAAGGACTGAGAGTTTAGGATAATAGATTAGGAAAAGTGAAAATAAACATTTCAAGTCTGAAGACACCTGCAGCACCTACGCCTGTTATTGTCTACAAGGCTGAAATATTTTGTATATTTATACAGATTTTTAGGTCAACAAAAGTTCAACGTTTTCAGTTTTCATGTTTAATATCAATGTGATTGTCACAACACTTATGAAATAAGTTTTAAAAAATCAATTGATAAATTCAGCAAAATTACTTTAAATTACTACTTTATTTTCACAAAGTTTATACATTGTGTATACATTGTGTATTTCATTTATTTATTTGTGTGTATACAAACTACAAAAAAGAGTAATATATTTTAACAAAATGCCCGACAAATACAAATAAAAAAGAAAGTAGTGATTTCTAAAGAAGTCAATGGTGCTTTAGACACTGTTAACATAGGGCTTCCTTTTAGCACTGTAAAGTTTTAACAAGCATTAGTGGATGTATTTACATATTGTGGTACTTGACAAAGGAATGCCAAAGTAGTTTTGAGCCCATGTGGTGATATCACTTACACATGACTGATGATTCTTGATGCAGTGCCACCTGAGGGATTGGAGATCACGGTTGTTCAGCTTAGGCTTGCGCCCTTGCCCTTTACGCACTGAAACTCCTCCAGATTCCTTCAATCTTTTAATTATTTTATGCACTGTTGAAAGTGAAATATCCAAATGTCTTTTTTCTTTTAGGACTATTGTTTTTAAACATTTCAGTAATTTTCTCACGTGTTTGTTGAAAAAGTAGCGATCCACTGCCCATTATTGGTCCTAAAGGACTAGTTATAGTTTCTCCACAGTATCTATTTTTAAATATTATTATTTTAAATATTAATTTTTTTTATTTTAACATTATTATATCACACTCATTATAGTAAGATTGTTGTGATGTTATTACTACATTATTATCCATTTGTGAACAACATCACAAATAATAGTAGTAATAATAATAATAATAATAATAATAATAATTATTATTATTATTATTATTATTATTATTATTATTATTATTATTATTATTATTATTATTATTGTTATTATTATTATTATTATTAGTAGTAGTAGTAGTAGTAGTAGTAGTAGTAGAGGTAAAATAATAAAATAAATATAATTTATTTTTTATTTAATTTTAATTTAAATATACAATTAAATATTAAAATAATAAATTTTGTAATAATAATAATTATAAATAAAACTATTATTATTATTATTATTATTATTAGTAGTAGTAGTAGTAGTAGTAGTAGTAGTAGTAGTAGTAGTAGTATTACTCTAATTTGTAATTTGTGAGATTACCATTTCCTCCAACACATTAATGCATAACAAGCATACCAGGAATGCCCCTGGACCTGTTTTGCTTTGAATCCCGGCCTACAAAAAGACTTCAAATTGAGTTGTGGTTCAAACGAGGGAAGACAAAAGCGAGATAATGGAAAAGTGATTTTCAGTCGGCCGACACAAAGGCAGCCTGCAGTCCTCCTCAATATTTCAATACGTATTCGCGTTCAGACAGTCAAGCACCTTTGTGAGCACGTCTGGTCTCAGAACTGCAGCCAAACCTCTCGATTAGCCTCCAGCCATCCAGTTCACATAAAACATGACCGCTACTCCACACATCCACCAAACGGATAATCCAAACCGCAGAGGCCGAGCGCTCAGTATTCTGCAAAACCTCCACTATGCTAAGGCAAAATCCTTCATTTCAGAGGTGCTATATCAAACTGAACACTTACACGACACATGCGACAGACTGAACACACACACACACACACACACACACACACACACACACACGCACACACGCACACACACACACACACACACACACACACACATACACACAACTAATATAGGCCCTCTTACAGATAAAGCAGATTATGCCTCAGTGTACATTAGGGTCATCATTAGCTTAATGAAAAGTCAATGGCAGTCAGCAGAGGTGCCGCTGTATTGAAAAGGGTTTAAGGGCAGTAACCCTTGTTACCCCCCCCCCCCCCCCCCCTCTCTCTCTTATGTATGTGGCTAAGTGGTCATGTGACAAAAAAAAAATCCAGGCCCAATGAAAATACAGCACTGACTAGTGCAAATTGTAAAATAAGCTGGTACGTTTCACTGCAGCTTTTAGATGATTCATCCACAGTAAGTGCTAAATGGTGCTATAACTTCAATCTTCATTATATATTATAACTTCATTATAAACAAACAAAGATGTATTAAAGAGTGTCTGTTTTTGAACCTAAGGTATGTTTTAAGTGTATGTGGCCTGTGTTACAACAATTGGTTGCAGTAAGTGTACAGTAAATGCAGTTCACCTCCATTTATCAAAGTGAAAACTGATTCACATTGATGATGACAGTATCATTAATATATATATATATATATATATATATATATATATATATATATATATATATATATATATATATATATCCTTGCTCTGTTAAACATCATTTGGGAAATATAAAAAAATAATAATCAAATGGGGGCTAATAATTTTGACTTCAACTATGTATATACGATTGAAGTCAGAATTATTAGCCCCCCTATAATTTTTTTTTTTTCTTTTTTAAATATTTCTCAAAACAGAGCTGCTTGTTATACAGTTTTGGAATTGTTGTTTCGCTTTTGCTGGTTTCGTTTTGCATTTATAGAATTCGCAGGTTGGCTGTGTTGGATGTCAATCATTCGGGACATGAACTGACGTGCGATGACACAATAGAGAAGAGCCCCAATCGTTGCGCTGCAGGACGCTGGAACACTATATAAGGAAAACGCTGCATCAGTACGGTATAGCCAGCATTTCGTGTGAACTTGAGCTGTGTTTGACATTTGTTTTGTGTGTGTATTTCTTTGGCTTTTGCTTTGATCCATCATTGTTTGATAAATTATTGGTGTGCTTTGTTTGCCATGTAAATACTAAATCGTTTTTTGTTTCAAACTTTTTTGAGAACTGGAGTGTGAACATAGAGTCCGTGTATTATTCTAGATGGAGGAGAGGGAACAGGTAAGCTCTGTCACGTGATGGCGCACACACAGTAGTCCTTAAGGTATACGCACTAGGTTACGAATTTGTGCCACACTTGTAAGTTTTGCTTTGGAAGGAGAGAGTAGGTAAGATACAACGTTTCTGACATTGAAGGATTACTTTTTGTTCTATTTCTTAGTTCTAGCGGAGGTTTAACGGGTTTGTTAGTTTATTTATGTTTTATTCTTTTCTTTTGTTTGGCACAGTCCCTTCCCTTTGTCCTCCTTATGTCTGTTAAACTTGATTAAATGTTTTTTTTGTGAAATTGTTAACTTATTTCGAACTACTTTTGTGTGAAAGTTTATATTTCCATAAGCATTTAAATATAGACAGCTTGTTTATAATAGACAAGTTCACTTAAATAGCACTTTCATGTCTTGCTGTTCCATATTGTAAATGGCAGCAATAATTACATTGGCTTAATGTTTGCCTTTTTGTTTCCCCTTGACCATTAAAAAGTACGGAGGGGATGAAACACTGTTGAAAAAAGTATCCTTTTGAGACTTTAAAGACAACAAATATATTAAATGGAGATGTATTCTATTCAAAACAGTGCCCTAGCATCTAACAACTATTATCTCTCAACTGCTTAAATTCAATTTCAACATCAACTCAAACATTTCTCTTTACATTCTCCCAAAACCTTTTTCAGATGCTGCAAAAGTCTCACACTCCAAAGCCTGTTCAAGCTTGTCTGCAAGATTCGAACTTTGACAGGTTAAGCTTAGCATGTAATGGAAACAATTCCAGAGGGACGAATCTGCTTACCTGCTTGGTTGGTGGTGACATTGAGCGAGACGTACTGACGCGGAGGGCCCGTTAGATCTGACACGCCGTTCACAGCCTCCACCTCAAACGTGTAGTTGGTGTGAGCCAGGAGATCCACCACCATGACCGAGGTGTTTCTCAAGCCTGTTCGCTGAGGCAGAAACCGCACATGGCTTCCACACGGCTCGTAGTAACCCGAGTCGGTGATGATTTTACTGCAGAGGATGTTGTATCTGACGTCTTTCCGACCACCAGTGTCTTCAGGCGCAGTCCACTCCAAGAACACACTGGTTTCGTTCACATTGGAGATAGCGTTACGTGGAGCAGAAGGAGGCCCTGGAAGATGATAAGAGTATTATAACCTTATTACAAAAAGTTATAGGCTATATAGGGGTGTAGGAATGTAAATTATTATCATATGCATTTGTTTTTTTTACAAAACATGTCTTTTCCACCAAAAATGGAAATACCATACAGATTCTGATACGATCAGGGCCTGGCTAAGATGTGTGTGTACCTTAGGTGTTTTACAATGTGATCACATATTGATTGTTCAGTTTGTATGTCTCAGTATTTATGCTTTGGTCACATGGTCAAGAAAGATACAACATAGGTGGTAAACTTTACTCCTCTTTTCCTGCTCTGCTCTTTCCTGCTATCTGGTTCACACTTCTCTCTCTCTCTCTCTCTCTCACCTCTCTCTCTCTCTCTCTCTCTCTCTCTCTCTCTCTCTCTCTCTCTCTTTCTCTCTAAGGTAACTTTAATTACATTAAAGCTGGGTACAATTAATATCATATATATATATATATATATATATATATATATATATATATATATATATATATATATATATATATATATATATATATATATATATATAAATCATTTTCAATTATGTGTAAATTACTTTTGATTTATCATCAACACTTAATTGCTCCATTTTGAAATACAATACAATCATGTAATAGCAACGCTCTCCCGCGTTTTTAGCTATTATAACTACCTTTATTTCCGTTTTTTGGTATGATTGCAGAAGGATGGTTTGACTAGAAATCAAAGTTTCATGCTCTCAGTGTCAAACACTGCATTTTAATCAAGGAGAACATAACATAATCACCAGAATTATTATCTTTTTTTTATTTTTTTAACAGCAATATTACTAATTGTATTTTAAATATAACTGCATTTTAGGTAATATAAAAAAAAATACAAAGAGCTTCAAAAGATCGTTGGTTACATATTTGCTTGTGATACTATCTATCATCATATTAAAATATCAAGCATAATGTTAGTAAAAATAATAGGATTGAGAATAATAAATAAATAAATAAATAAATAAATAAATAAATAAATAAATAAATAAATAAATAATTAGTTGAAGTCAGAATTATAAACCCCCCTTTGATTTTTTTTTTTTATATTTCCCAAATGATGTTTAACAGAGCAAGGACATTTTCGCAGTATGTCTGATAATATTTTTTCTTCTGGAGAAAGTCTTATTTTTAAAAACCACTTAAGGTCAAAATTGTTAGCCCCTCTAAGATTTTTTATTTTATATATACATTTTTTTTTCTTTTTTTTTCGATAGTCTACAGAACACACCATTGTTATACAATAACTTGGCTAATTACCCTAACCTGCCTAGTTAACTTAATTAATCTAGTTAAGCCTCTAAATGTCAACCTGTTTACAAGTGTCTAGGAAAATTATCTAGCAAAATATTATTTACTGTCATCATGGCAAAGATAAACAGGTAATAGATCGTTTTCATAGCTAACTAGACATCAAAACAAGCAAATGACTGAAAACCTTGGCAGAAATTCTGATTTTTTTTGGCTGTTGTAATTTCCCTCTTTTCTCCTGGTATTTTCTCCTGGTATACTGTAACAGTACCTACTAGAGAGGTGGGGATGAAGATAGTCAATGGATATTGCATACTATTATTGTGATAATGATATTTTTGATGTATTGTGCAATGCTATACCATATAGTCAATGTAAAATTTGCACACTACAACCAAATATTACAAATGCAGTAGAAGCAGGAACACATAAAAATGGAGGATAACCATAAATGGAAAACAGCTTTGTCTTAGGTATATCAAGTTGATGGCACTTACGTGTACAGGCCATGTTAGCGGGGTCCATCTGGGTTCTGAAGTAGCCTTGGTCACACTGACAGGAGCTGGACGCCTCAACCTTGCTGAAGCTTCTGGGGGGACATTTACTGCAGCTCCTGCTTTCCAGAACCGAGCGGTAAAACCCCGGTTTACACACTGCAGAAATATCAAGCACAACACAGAGACACTTTCATTACTAATGCCGTCCATCGGGCCCTTTCATGAGGAAATTCAGTCAAACATTCAACCGCTTCATTAAAATTAACACATGCCTATTTTAACGGAGGCTAAACAAAGTGTTTAATTAATGCTTTATGTTTTGGTTCCATTTTTGGCTTTGGACCCAAAATGAGTCTTTAACTGGTTTTGGAAATCATGATCAAAAAGAAAGAAATGGCTGCATTTATTGAATTAAAAATACAGTCAAAATTACTCCAGTCTTCAGTGTCACATCAGTGCTTGCCACAAATAGACTTTACCTTGGAGGGCCGCCCAGGTATATTAACGGCCACCCAAACATATTGTGACACACTTTTCTTTTACTATTATTATCATCCTGTTACACTTTTTGTATCGACCCGCAATAACCAAACATTTGTGATCTATAATCAATAAACCAGTGAAAATCTAAATTTTTTACAGGACCCTTTGATAAAAAACTGCATATATTTGAATGTTTAAATCAGAAATGTTGCGTAACATCATAAAATAATTCATTTTTAAACATGTGTCCTCTTTGGAAAAAAAAATTCTGTGCAACTGAAAATATCTGTAACCTGGAAATCTAAATCCAAATAAATAAAGACAAAATAAGATTACAAATTAAATACAAATAAAACTGATATTTTATACCATTTACTTTATTTTGAAAAAAAAAAACATAGTAATAAAATTTAATATAGAATATTTAATTGAATGTTATAAGTAGTTAATTTTAGCCCAATTTTACCAGAACACTCAACTATTTTATGACTGTTAGAAAAGTGACTTATTTCAACAAATTCAAATAATTTAATTAGTATGAAAACATATATTTTTTAAAGGTGGCGTGGCCCCAAACACATAAACTCAACGGTCACTTGGGGAAAAGCAAATGCAATGTATCTGTCACAATCACCATCGATCTAATCCTTGCAGATTGCTAGAGAACTACACTGTCACTGAACTGGACAACAAATACCATCATGCACCACACACACACACACCAAATTCTGATTCCCTCTGATTACACACACAGCTGGTAAATCATTATGGACTGATTACCTGCACTTTATTTGCACCTCTCACACACACTCTACTGAGTCTTATTTGTCTGAACCATTACAAAGCCTACCCTAGTCTAGCCTTGCCATATTTCCTGACCCTTGTTTTGTTCTTTGATTATCCAGTTTGCCGCCTGAACTGACCATTACCTGTTACCACAAGCACGACTACACTTTGGAGTACCCACATTATACCGTTTGTTGTTGTCAATCATTGCCTGTCTAAAAGCTGCATTTGGACCCTTAACTCTGTTGTCTCCTAACTCCATTGTTACAATATTAATGTGATCATACAAATTAGTAACTAAATCAAAAAGTTACAAGAGAATACCTCAATTTATTCATAATATAAATATAAAACAGCTTGAACATTTTGACCACAATTGTATTTTAAATTTGTATTGCTTTTCAAACTACTCCTTAAACAAAAACAAAAGCAAACAAACAAAACCATTTATAAATCTTCAAACATTCCCTCATAAAACTCTTAACCCACCACCACAACAAACAAACAAAAAACAAACAAACAAACAAACAAACAAATAAATAAATAAATAAATAAATAAATAAATAAATAAATAAATAAATAAATAAATAAATACATACATACATACACTGCTTTCGACAACTGGAACAAATCCGTAGCTTCGGTTTTAGCAAGTGCTTAAATGCTTCTAGATTCAGGACAGGTGCTTATGCACTGCAGACACCCTGTCGACGCAAAACACATTTAGATAATGTATTGCCATAGAGAGACACAGAGAGAGAAAGATAGATTATCAATGGCCTCTGCAGTCCAAAGTGCACACAAAGACATTAATTAAAGGCTCCCCGGTGTGCATTAAGAGGCAGACAGCAGAGGCGCGCTGTGAATTCAGCACAACTCACGCTGAAAGAGGCTGTAATGTAGAATAATATCATATATAATATCATTCTGCATTTAACTGTTATTAATGGGCCACATTCAGCTCTTCTGTAGTACTTTATGATTTCCCTAAAGTCCAATTGCACTGTTAGTAAAAAGCATTTGCACTATAAAAAGTTTCAGTTTTAGATATTTTGCTTTAAATGTCAATGTGAAGTTTAATGGGTGTTCCAGCTTTTTACCAGCAATGTATATCTATTAACTATTTAGCTGTAACATTTATTATTATTATTATTATTATTATTATTATTATTATTATTATTATTATTATTATTATTATTATTATTATTATTATTAATATTTATGTATTAATTTATTTTTTTTGTGGAAAATGGAACCTGCTGTCATTACACTTTTGGTTGAAAACAAAACAAAACAAAACAAAACAAAACAAAACAAAACAAAACAAAACAAAACAAAACAAAACAAAACAAAACAAAACAAAAATCAAGATTGGTAAGACTGGTATATAATATTATATATATTATAAAAGCATTTTAAAAAGGATTAAAGCTAAAACAAATAATTCATTCATTCATTCATTTTCTTTTTTCGACTTATTCCCTTTATTAATCTGGGGTCGCCATGTTTTACACAGCGGATGTCCTTCCAGCTGCAACCCATTACTGGGAAACACCCATACACACTCATTCACACATATATACTATCGACAATTTAGCCTACCCAATTCACCTATACCACATGTTTTTGGACTTGTGGGGGAAACCGAAGCACCCAAAGGAAACTCAAACGAACACGGGGAGAACATGTTTCTCCGAGGCTCGAAGCAGCGACCTTCTTGCTGTGAAGTGAACGTGCTACCCACTGTGCCACCGTGCAGCCCCAAAAATAATTCAAATTAATAATAAGTTATTAAAAAAGTATGTAAGTGATCTGAAACTAAAATTTACAATACAATACAGTCATTTCAAGCTGAGCAAAAAAATTGATATTTTATCAAAATAGTGTCATGAAATCTCCCCAAATTAACACAAAACTGCTTAGACTACATTACATTTTAGTTTGCATAGAGTTGCATTTTGCTAAAATAAACATTAAACACATATTTCATTGTGTACATTGTGATTCTATGATATTTCGTATTCTAAACGTTCCTGTTTCTCCGAAACCACGTCCTTTTCATCTGATCAAAGCCTACGATAAACCGCTCTCATCTCTTTCCCTTCAGCCTGACATACATATCCATCTTTTTGCCAGAGCTGTGGCCTCCAGACACGATTTGCTCATCTGTAGTGTCTGTCTGGCTGAGGCCCTGAATAAATCATCTTTGCCCCATTGGTCGCATATAGACGAGACTCTCCTAGCATGAGCTAAACCCATTGCTTGTTTAAGAATTGAGTGGAGAAAAATTGTATTGGATGTATTGGGTATGAGGGTGAATAAAATAAGAATTTCTAGCTCTTTAAAGTCCCCATGAAATCAAGATTGAAATTTTCATTGTGAATACATTAGCTTTAGTGCTATCTGCAATATATAGCAATATCTTTAAGCTTGTGCTATCTTCAAGCAATGCTATCTTCAACATAATGTAAATATGTATGTCTTATATGACTGTCTTATGTGAACAGTTGAGATGGCTGTTATGGCCATTCTAGCAGTTATAGATTTCTGGTAGATCCAGTGTTACTGGAAAAGGCAAGATGCGCGTACATTTTGAAAATGCATATAAAACATATATGATAAGAAAAAATGTGATGAATTTGATGAATACATTCCAGAATGCTCATTGAAATAGTCAAGTGATTTTGTTTTAACAGATCATGTAATAACAAAAACGTATGTGATCCAGCATTAATGGACAAACCAGCAGACCAACCGCATTATAAAACATCTGAAATACTGCTTTGGTCATTCTAAAATCCCTCAGCCAAAAAAATAAAACGTCATCACAGTAGTTCTGGATTATTACCTCCCAGAGTGTCAGTATTTATTGACCAAACACCAATGTCAATAATGGAAAAAAATGGTATGAATTTTGCTATGAAGCACTATTGTTTTATTAAATGTGGCTGTTGTGCTTCCACCTTGGAAGGAATGACAAAAAGCTTAGGGTGTAAGCTTGTCATTTCCAATGGAGGTGCGTGACTTGCGGCACAAATAGGGAGCGACGTACACATGGAGTGGAAGCGCCACTTTATGTCAGAATAACAACACACTCAAAAATGAGTGCTGTATAGTAGCAGTGACGAGTGGCTTTTTTAAATTTTTTTTTTTATTTTGCATCCCTGCCACTAGCAGCCAAGATTTTTTAGCATAGTGGCAATGTAGTCATCCAACTTCACAATTTGTAATTTTGCAACATGTATTAATAAAGATGGCTGATTCCTTTACTTGAAAGCTCAGATTTGATTATCTTAATTTGTTTTGTTTACAGAGGTTGAGGTTTACTGTATCATTATTATTAACACTTTAAAGTTTGCTTTGACTGTTCAGCATTCAGACTTTACCACTGCACACACTTTGTAACATTTTATTTATCAAGTTTAACAGCCTTACGTTTATTTTGTTAAAAAGAGATCAGATATTTTAGTTTATTAAAAAAATTAAAAAAACTCAATAAATATCGAAACTGAATGATTTAAAACATATTATGATATATATATATATATATATATATATATATATATATATATATATATATATATATATATATATATATATATATATATATATATATATATATATATATATATATAATTGTATTTATTTATTGATTTTTTTTTTATGTATCGCTCAGCCCTAGTCTCACGCCTCCAAAAGCCACCACACATTCATTGTGTTTAATCCTTAGGGGCGCAAAAAAATTACAAAAGAAAAAAGACCCACACTGTTTTTTTTTCTTGCTATAGCAAATTCCAGTTTTCGATTTAATATTTGGCATCAGATAATCAAGAAGTGTTGATAGTGTTCTCTTTTAATCATTGGATGGAAACAGTGCTTTATTTACAAATGTTTTATGTGATATTAGTTTTTTGCATAAGTCTAATACACATTTTTTGATGGAAACATAACCAATGAGAGCACGGCCTTTTTTTAAGTATTGTAGAACCTTTTTTATGTGATTCTCTGTTAAACGCAGCACTGCAGAAGTGCTCTCAAGATCAAACATTTCACACCTGTAGGCCTACTTGCCATTGTCCACTTGTGATCCAACACAATCTCATGACAATTCATAACTATTTGATTAAGTGGCTAATTCATATTATTTTGTGCAATCTCAGTATTACGCTTTAGTACGATTTGCTCATCACACAATGAGGGATAGGGTTAGGGGTGTGCCACGCCTCCTTTTAAAAATTTGAACTTTATATACAAGTGAAATTGTAGGAATTCATAAAAATAACCCACTTTTTGTACAATATGTAAAATAGTTACAGTGAATACACATACACACATTGTGAACACACACCTGGAGCAGTGGGCAGCTTTACTCCCACTACAGACAATCCCTGCCTGTGCCGGGACTCAAACCTGCAACCTTCGAAAGACAAGTCCAACTCTATAACCATTTAAATATAGATGCACTAGATGTCGCATTACGCACCCTAAGCATGCGTCAATATCGCCGCCACATTTGTACAGTGCTCCCAGGTCAAAAGTCATTCAACCTCACTCGTCAAGAAAGACAGTCTGAAGATGCTGGACTTTAGTTCTGTGTACAAGTGCAGTACCGAGCAAACAAAGAAAACAACGCACAAAGGCAGAACATTTCAAAGGTAAGATTCTCGTATTTTATGTTTTTGTATGTTACAAACTTTTGTGCTAAACAAGTCCCGTTATTGATAATAATATTGTCACTTACTGCACTGACCATAAGGCAAAGTAGCACCAACTTGCACTAAATTCTAGGCCTATGCTAGTTTTGTTGAATAAAATGAGCAAAAAATGTAAATGAAATATGACAACAAGACGCTGATGCCAGAAACTTGTATTATTGTCGGCTAAGTGAAGTAATGGCTTGTTTTTAAAGTAACTTATAAGGGTGCTTGATAACATAACAGTGCATGCATCTCAATGTGCTTAGTTTCCACCTTAAATTATTGAATATTACAAATGTTATATACCATTTAGATCAGAAAGGTGAATATGCACATTGAGACGCAGGGATATCGATTCATCGATATCGATATTCGTTTCATGACACAGATTAGATCAAATTTAACAGGGAAGGTGGATAATACATTTACATGCACACAAACACATGTACTTTGTCTGCGATGCCCGTGCCATCGATGTAAAAAAGTGATTTAAAATGATAATTTTTGTAATTAAAAAAAAAAAAATTTGCATACTGACAACCGGGAAAACTCCTGATCATAGATATATGTATATATGTGTATATATCTATGACTCCTCCACTGTGCCTTGGCCCCACATTCATTTCAAAGAAGCGCTACCCTGTACTGAAATGGCAGGTCTATTGACGCATTCCTTTCAATAAACAACAATAGCGTAGGCGTCATCTAATGTAAATATCTATGCCATCTAAGAGGTTAATGTAGAGTGAGTAAAGCAATGCATGTGCTCTCTTCAGATTTAAACTTACAGTTACTGGGTTCCATTCGGAAAGGTTCATCCTTATGCCCTAATCCCTTTGGAGGGTCCCTTTGAATGGATTAGAGCACAGGGATGCACCCTTCCAAATTGAACGCAGTGTGTGACACTAAACAATTTCTCTCTATAAAATATCATAGCCCAAAGTGCACATGAGTTTTATCTTTCAAAATCATTAATTCCAAAGCATGCTTCAAAGTGGCCAGTTTGATGCACTTCAGTTTGAAACGACAATTCACTATGGTGGCCATGATTGCTTTTACTATGAAATGCCCTTCAGAGGACAAAATATCCAATTTGGAATGCTCTGAATCTCTCACGTTCACAATTGTGATGATGTCACTTCCGCTTCCCATTAGATTTACCGTCCAATCAAATTTAAACACACATCTGCAGTTTGTATGTAAAATAAACAAACCTCCAATTTCTCGTGGATGTGTACAAGAAAGACGTATATCTGAAAAATATAACAAAACGTAATGCTTTCAGAATGAAATGTAGACAGCGCCCTCTAGTGGATTTTTTTTATCCTAAACGTGCAACGAAACATACATGGAGCAACGTATTTTACACATTTCGAATGAGCCTGGGTTGCATTTTTACCACCACCTGCTAAACATTTCACTTTGAAAAGCATATAAAACAAAATATATAACATCATTTATTGCCAAACTATTATGACAGGCACAAATTTTTCATGAGCCTGGCTGCATTTAGAAGAGATGGCAAGCTTAAACATATATTTTCCACACTTCACTCAACTCCACACCGCATAATCCCCACAAATGACACACAGCATTATGATATAAAAGCCCATGTTAATGGAAACGAGACAAGTTTAGATTAAATAAAGGATCGGTGCAGGGCTGGTCTAATGGAGCTTGTAGGAAGCTTTGATTGCATTACACTCCAGGCTGGTGAGCTCTTGATCGGACACACACACGTCTTTATTAAATGAACAGCACAGACGACAAGATTATTCAACAGTTTATCTACATAATGAAGTCACAAGACAAGCATATATTTGTTCTGACATGTTAAGCACAAACCGGCAGAGAATTGATGTTTAAAGTGAGACATTGCAGACACGGTTGTTCAGTTTTCATTTCAACTAATGTTTCAGTTTTAAAATCTGGTATTTATTTATTCTTTTTTGTTATTATATCTAAATGTAAAAATAAATAAATAAATAAATAAACTCTAAAATACACTAAAGTTCTTTGGTCTCACTTCAAATTCACTATCAAATTCTTGCATATGCAATTGTCTGTGCATATGCAATTAAAAAATAAATTATTTAATTAATAAAAACACTTTAAAAATAACTAAATGTGCATATAATACATATGCATATCATTTATTTATTTCATTATGTTTTTAGAATTTATTATATTTATATTTATTTCATTTTATATTCATTTAATCACTTAATCATTTATTTGTTTATTATTTAATATATTCATTTATTCATTCATTCATTTATTCATTTAATAATTCAATAATTCATTTATTTATTTATTTATTTATTCATTCATTTTTTATTACTTATCATAACTATATTTATTAAATTTGTATATTCATTCAATCACTAATTATTTATTATTAGCCCCCCTGTTTATTTTTTCCCACAATTTCAGTTTAACGGAGATAAGATTTTTTCTAAAAAAAAATAACAGTTTCTAAACATAATAGTTTTAAGTTTTAAAAGTTTTAATAACTCATTTCTTATAACTCATTTCTTTTATCTTTGCCATGATGACAGTAAATAATATTTTACTAGATATTTTTCAGGACACTTCTATAAAGCTTAAAGTGACATTTTAAGGCTTAACTTTACTTAAGTTAATTAGGCTAACTATGCAGGTAAGGGTTATTAGGCAAGTTATTGTATAACGATAGTTTGTTCTGTAGACTATTAAAAAAATGTAGCTCAAAGGGGCTAATCATTTTGACCTTATAATGGTTTAAAAAAAATGTAACTGCTTTTATTCTAGCCAAATTAAAACAAATAAGACTTTCTCAATAAGAAAAAATATGATCAGAAATATTGTGAAGATTCCCTTGCTCAGTTAAATATCATTTGGGAAATATTGAAAAAAAAAAAGTTAAAAGGGTGGCTAATAATTCTGACTTCAACTGTATATATATACTTTGCAGTATTTTCTAAACAGCCGGAGTGATAAAAAGTTTCCTAACATCCCCTCTGTATAACCCTTTGACTCTAATATGTCAAAAATATGAAGAATAAGTCAATAAAAAACAGATTTTAACCCCGACTCCATCTAATGATTGTGATAAAAATGAAAGCAAATGTGTGCATATTATACACAATTTTTATATTTAAACAATTTAGAAAGCTTGAAATATAAAGAAAAATATTGCAAATCTTAATATATTCAAGTAACAATTCATCACCTGCAATCTACTGCATTATAATCCCTAAAAATGCATATTTCATGAAATTGTTTGATGAATCATGCAGGGAAAATTGCATTATTTTTACAAAAGGGCTTTAAGCAATAAACAAAAAGCTCCAAAATGAAGTACAGTATTTGGTATTTGTCATATTTTCTATTTTTATTTATTCCAAAGGCCTTTACAAACCTTACAGGGGTTGTAAAGAAAGTCAGCGACTGGCTGATTGAACTAGACAGAATCCTGGTCTCGTCATGCAACATTAGAACACAAAACACAATGATAAAATCCTCCATCAGTTTATTTATTTATTTATTTTTTGGCTCTTTAATTGTACCTATTGATTAAGCATACATTTCTAGCAGTAAAAACTTTTGGATTTTTTTGTATTGATTTGGTACCTGAAAATATAATCGCATTTTCATCACACTGGGGCTTTTATTGATTCATTTGTAGCATTTATGACAAGGCTGTTAACAAAAGCGAGAAAATAACAAAGCAGAAATTAAAGCATTCCCTGATGTAGCAGAAACATTATATGGCTGATAAATAGAAATCATATGAGCATTATCATTGTCAGTTTTTACACTATCATGGTAAATGCTAGGGTTGTGTTTTCAATGGATGGCTTTTCCTCTAGGACTGCTGTCATGGCTTTTAAACTGACAATTTAACTGAATAATACAAGAAGCTTTCATCAATCATGTGTTAAATGTAGCTTGCAGCATATGTGTAGCTAAAGTATACAATAAATAAATTACGTAATTAAAACAACAACAACAACAACAACAACAACAACAATAATAATAATAATAATATATTTATTATTATTATTATTATTATTATTATTATTATTATTATTATTATTATTATTATTATTATTATTATTATTATTATTTAAAAAAACTGTCTAATAGTTAAGTTCTAGACTTAGAATAAAGTTAAATAATATTTTATATTACAACTAACATCATAAATAATTGTATTTCAAAGATTAGCTACAAAACAATGCTTATATTAATGTTTAACTCAGTTCAAAGGCATGCAGTAAAGGTGAATTAGGTCAAACTTAACTGGCCTTAGTAAATGAATGTGTGTGTGTATATGCGAGAGTATATGGGTGTTATATAAAGGACAGTCCAATTACTGGAAAAGACACTAATCGAGACGAACTCCAAATAAAAGTCTGCAATGACTTTAATAAATGGGGCTAAATTGTTATCTTAATGGTAAACATCTTCAAAGAGGATGCAACACATTACAGTTTTTCTCAGTCGCTTTGGTGCATTTCTCACAACACTATTTACATTTGCACAACAGTTAATGCATTTCTCAAAACAATTAGTCATTTGTGCACATCATAGTAGCAGTTTCTCATTCCTTGCAACAAACTGCAAATGCTTCTGGACATGCATCAATTGCTTTTATACAACTCTCTGCTGTTTTATAACATTATCATTTGCTTATGTCATGTCAGTCAAAATTAACTAAACTTGTGAATGATGAATAGTCATTTCATATAATACGAATAGTCCTGATCTCATTACTTGAGTCATTACACACAAAAATGTCAAGCAAATTTTATAAAACTTTTTAAATCTTTTTTTTTGTCCTGAAAATGGTATTTTAGGTATTTTTTTACTAAATTGAACATGTTCATGAATGATTTACAGACCCATGTATGTTGTAGGTTCAGTTCCAATATGTACTGCAATATTGTTTACAGTTGTGCATAGCTCTACCCAAAGGAAGTTTATGTTTGTTGTAAATAAGAGTGTTTATTCTTTTGCAAAATGCTGTGAATAAATTAGAATTGCAAAGAGCATATGCAGTAAAAATGCGAAACACACATATTCCGTGTCTTGTACTTAGATACCTCACTAAATGCAGTGATGTCTAACGTTACTGTAGTTTTCAAATGGCTGTCCAAATAGTAGTGCTGTCTTGAGCATTTTTAGGAAGTGTCACAACTTTTTTGCATTGGAAAAAATGTACAGAGTAAACTGTCATAACGAAAACATGACAAAGCCAATTGACTATCTTGTTCATAAACAATGGTGTCAGGACTTTTCATCTTGATGACACTGACACTTTCATTGACATAAATACTGCTTTTGAGAAATGAGCTAGCCATTTTGAGCAAGTGATACGCTTTTGCAGGTTATAAACTAGGCTTTGCAGTTCGTACTAATTGTTTTAAGAAATGCATTAACTGTTGTGCAAATGTAAATAATGTTGTGAGAAATGCACCAAAACGACTAAGAAAAACTGTAATAAGATTTATACTTAAAACTACTTTGCCTCAATATCTGAGGTAACATTGTTCACATTAATAGAAAGTTTAGCAGTATTAATTTAGCAATATATTAAGTGTTAATCATGCCCTGGCTGATAGTTGAAGTCATTTTTCAGTTAGATTATTAGCTATGGGCCCTTTTCATAAGACTGATGTGTTATTATTCCTTTATTTCATTTATATTTTTTATTTTTTTATTTTTGCCAACGAACTTCTGTCAGCAAACAGACACACTCACAACCACCAACCCACCCACCTACACACACATGCACACATCTGATATCCAGCAGTCCTGTTTATCACCTCTCAATAGCTCACTCTTTTGTGAGACCTGCTCACAACCTCGATTCATCACTGTCACCAAACCCTTTCAATTCGCACACACACAGATGCTCTTATCGCTTTTCAGCTGGGTGGTAACTCAATCATCACCTCTGTGTCTCTCCAACACAAAACAGCCAAATATGTCACAGCAAATCTCTGTTTTGCTTTGATATGAGAAAATCGCCCTCTTGTCTTTTATTCACTTATTAACTGATTTGTCATGAATGCACAGCAAAAATAGGCCTTTCTTACTGAGAGGTTTTGTCTTGTTTTTAGTCCAAATATCAAAAAGTTCTCCAGCAAGCATCATTAAGTATGTTCTAAACAATGTTTTCCATTAAAACAAAAAAAAAAAAACATCTATTGGGGTAAGCAAATTAACCTTGTTTTCGCTTTGAAATAAGATTATTTTTCTTACCCCATTAGAAGATTAGTTTGCTTGCTTAATTTTGACTTATTTCTGAAAACAAAAACATTTTTTTCTTGTCTTTTTGAAAATGTTTAATGATTTACAGATTTGAACTAGAAATATTAAAAAAAGAATATATATATATTAGGGTTGCACAGTTTACCTGTACAATGGTAGTAGCGTGGTACTATCAATAATGGTTTATCTACATTAGATAATGTTGCCTGTTGAAAAGTCACTAAAATGCGTACATTTTACATTTTAAATGCTATTTTTTTAATAGTCTGTGGAGCCCTTTAAGGTTGCAAAACTGTAGAATTTGTGCCTTTTATAGTAGCCTATTGCACGTTTTCTACGTTTAGGTGAAGTGCATGTGAATAATACTTTTTGGCCTTAAGGGAATTATGAATTACATTCAACTAGGCCTATTATAACATAACATACAGTATTTTCTGACTTCTTGGTATTGTGATACTTCAGCTGGTATAGCGTGACATTCCTAATATATATAGGGGATCACTCCGGTAAAACATAATCATATATACACAAATGGAAGAAACGCTGTTGAAAGGGGTTCCGTTTTGTCAAGTTTGCCCTTCTTTCAGCTTAATTGTCCAACATGTTTACAGCAATGGTGTTTAAAAAAGAACATTGGTATTGGCCTACTGTACAAAGCAAATAAAAACGAAACAACGTCACATCATTTGTTTCAGAAAATTAATAACCAGTGTCTCAACATCCTTATGAAAGCATCTGGCTGTCAGTCTTTAACATGATTGCACTTTGCTTTTTTTAAGTGAGGTGTAAATCACTGTCATGCATAAATGAATGATATTTTTGCACATAATAATCCATGATCACATTATACAAACTGGAGGTAAAATGAACACAATGTGAATTGTGTATCTTAGGTCTCTGGTATTGTGGGGCTGTCTTGCCTGACCTCTACAGTGTGGCATGGAGGTTGGGGACAGTACCTCTGGACTGGGAAACTAGGGTGGTGGTTCCCATTTTTAAGAAGGGACACCAGAGGTTATGCTCCAACTTTAGGGGGATCACACTCCTCAGCCTCCCTGAGAAAGTCTATGCCAGGGTACTGGAAAGGAGGATCCGGCCAATGGTTGAACCTAGGATCCAGGAGGAACAATGTGGTTTTCATCCAGGCCATGGTACACTGGACCAGCTCTATACCCCCACCAGGGTGCTTAAGGGTTCACGGGAGTATTCCCAACCAATCAACATGTGTTTTGTGGACTTGAAGAAGGCATTCGACCATGTCCCTCATAGCATTCTGTGGAAGGTGCTCTGAGAGTATGGGGTTCAATTTACGTTTCTACTCTCACATATGTCATGAGCTTTGGGTCATGACTGAAAGGACAAGAGCTCAGATACAAGCAGCTGAAATGTGAATATGTGGCTCGGACATCTGATTCGCATACCTCCTGGACACCTACCAAGGGAGGTGTTCAGGTATGTTGCACCAGGAGGAGAACTCGAGGAAGACCCACACTCAAAAAAATGATTCTTGCCTATAATTACAATTAAGCAAATCATTTAAATAAAGTTTATTTAAAAAAGATTAAAATAACTATTGTTGTTACGAATTATGCTGTCTTAACATGAATTGAATGGATTCGAAATAAACCTGATCAAATTACATAAACTATATGTAATTTGTTGCAGTAATGGAACAAATGCGGATGCTGTGCATGCGCATAGATTAAAAACACTGAAGGCGCCAAGGCGGGCATGCGCATCAATTTTAAACACTGAAGGCGCACTAGTCGGTTAGCTAAAGCGCGAGGATGTCAACAGCAGCAAGGAAGAAACACTGAAGAACTGATCAGGAGATTATTAAGGTAAGTTATTTACTTCATTTGTGATTTGATGTAAGTAATTTTTATGACGTGTTTCATTGATATGATCGGTATTGACTTGCATTTCATGATAGTAACGTTAGATATTTTTTGCCGTCCCTTGGGATTTTAAAATGATATCTCTTGAGTATGTGCATACTTTTTGCACATAACGTTACGTTAAGCAGATTGTTTGCATGATTTTTATTAAAGCAATGCCATCTGGACGTAACTTACTTTAATTCACTTTGCAAGCATGTTAAATCACATTAAGCATTATATCAATATGGTTTGTTATCACTGATCTGCAATTTGGTTCAGTTTAAATCATGAATAACCTTATAAACTGTGATGATTAAATAACCTTTTAAGTCATAATATACAAAATGCAAAAATACAATATATATAAAAGCGTGTTTACAGAATTAACCCAGCATTTGTAGTAGGCTATAAACGCTACGGTTACTAAAGTAACCCTTCGTTCCCCGAGGGGGGGAACGGAAATGCTATGTGGAAACTTCCACTATGGGGATTTCGTCAGAAACCAATCATCTGAAAGAGTATAAAAACGGGCCAATGAAATGCCAATGAGTTGGCAGCGTCAGCGTGCACAGCTGGCGTCAATGACAATCAGTCATGCTATAAAGACGCAGCCAGTGCCATGCTCGACATCCTTTTCTAGCTGAAGAGACTTTCACGCTCAACAGCTAAGGGACAATCGTTGTGGCGAAGGAACATAGCATTTCCGTTCCCCCCTCGGGGAACGAAGGGTTACTTTAGTAATCGTAGCGTTCCCCTTCGGATGGGGAACTCCAATGCTATGTGGAAACTTCCACTATGGGGAAATCTATGGAAAACGCCACAACGAAAGAACCTTACTGCGTCCCTGGCGAAGGGTGTGCCACGCAGTAGAGCGAGCGCACCTACAATCCCCGAGACACAGTCTTCCAACGTGTCCCCTGGCCCTCACTTACCTGTTCAAAAACAGTTATATTTTTCGGGGAGTCGCAATAACCCAGTAAAATAGGTTTTGATACGACAGTACGTTGGGAAAGCGTTCAGTCCCGATAGGGAGGACGCTGCGGAGCTCACCTGTTACCCAGAGGGGAGACCTGGTGACAACCTATGGACTAGCCCAGAGATGGGGAGTCCTTGCATAAGGATGGTTAGCGGGGAGGGAAGACACGAGCCTGCCCTAGAAGGGGGGACTATACCGTGGCTGAGTGAACGTATGGGATCGCCAGCAGGGATCACGCATAGCAGGCACCTATACCCAGAACGCGGGCTGACCAGCGGGCATGCCGACAACGTAACGGGCCAACACCTGACTCCTCCGCTGAGTCAGGTGCTGGGGGCCTCGGAGGAACTCTGCAGGGTTCGCCAAAGAAATGGGGAACTAAACTGACAAAGCTGAAAAAGCGCACGTATCTCCGGGTTAGGGAGAGTGGCGCAGCAAGCGTATTTCGACACCTCAACCGAATTGTTTCCTCAATCACCAAGGGTTACCTAATACCCTTGAGGAAACCGGCTCCACTCGCAGATTTTAACCTTGCAAATGTATTGGGTGTCACCCAACCCGTAGCTCTACAAATGTCTGTCAGAGAGGCGCTGCATGCTAACACCCAGGAGGATGCGATGCTCCGTAGTGGAGTGCGCTCTCACCCCCGGGGGGACACGGCTCACCCTGGCCCAAAAGGCGAGGGAGATGGCATCCACTATACAGTGGGCCAACCTCTGTTTAGATACGGCACTTCCCATCTGCCGACCACTGTAACAGACAAAGAGCTGGTCAGAGGATCTAAAGCTCTGAGTGTGGTCCACCTATATTCGCAAAGCGCAAACAGGACACAACAATGAAAGGGCTGGGTCTGCCTCCTCCGCGGGCAGTGCTTGCAGGTTCACTACCTGATCCTTAAACGGCGTGGCAGGAACCTTGGGCACATAGCCGGGCCGGGGTCTCAGGACAACGTGAGAGTTGGCCAGCCCGAATTCTAGGCACGAGTCACTGACCGAAAATGCCTCCAGGTACCAAACCCTCTTAACCAATGCCAACGCGACCAGCAGAGCTGTCTTCAAGGACAGAAATCTCAAGGATACTGAGTCGAGTGGTTCGAAGGCATCCCCACGTAGGCTCGTAGCACTACCGCGAGATCTCAAGAGGGCATGACAGGGGGGCGGGGTGGAAACATCCGCCTCACACCTCTGAGGAACCGGATGATGAGGTTATGCCTCCCCACGGTGCCGCCATCCACGCATCATGATGAGCGGAAATGGTGGCCACGTAAACCCTCAGTGTGGAGCGCGACAGCCTTTGCTCCACCTGTCCTGAAGGAAAGAAAGCACAACACTGATCTGGCAAGATCGGGGGTCTTCTCGGCGAGAAGCGCACCACTCAGTGAATAGACTCCACTCCAGGGCATAGGCATGCCTCGTAGAGGGTGCACTAGCCTGAGTGATGGTATTAACCACCGCCAACGGTAGGTTACCTAAGTCTTCCTCGTCGCGTCTTATGGACCCCACGTGGAGGTTCCACAGAACTAAGCGAGGGTGCCAGATGGTGCCCTGTCCCTGAGAGAGAAGGTTCTCTCTCAAAGGGACTCGCCAGGGGGGGCGTCGCGAGGAGGGAGAGTTCTGATATCCAGGTCCGGTTGGGCCAGGGGCGCAACTAGCAAGACCTGCCCCTCGTCCTCCCTGACCTTGCACAGAAACTGCACGAGTAGGCTCACTGGGGGAAGTGCATACTTACGCATGCCCCGAGACTCGGGGTGGAGTCGCCATTCTCCCGGGGAAGAAGCTGCCGTGAAAGCCCGTGTGCCGCACGGTTGAGCCCATCCGGGGAGTGAATAGCAAGCAGCGACTTCAGCCGCGTATGACTCCAGAGGAGCAGACGGCGAACGAGCTGAGACATGCAGCGGGAGCGTATACCCCCCCTCCGGATGGAATCGCTACCGCGGCCGTGCTGTCCGTCCTGACCAGCACGTGTTGCCCCCTCAGCACCGGTAAAAAGCGGCGCAGAGCGAGAAACACTGCCAAACAGCTCTAGGCAGTTGATATGCCAATGCAGCTGGGTTCCCCCCCACAGGTCCGCAGCAGCATGCCCGCTACACACGGCCCCCCCACCCCATACTGGAGGCATCTGCCGAAACGACAGCCTGCCTGGACGCCTGACCTAGGGGCACACTGGCCCGTAGGAAGAAGGGGTCCTTTCCAGGGGGTGAGGGTGCGGCGACACAGTGCAGTGACAGTCACTCGGTGTGTGCCCACGTGCCATGCGCGTCTGGGGACCCGATCGTGAAGCCAGTGCTGTAGTGGTCTTATATGGAGCAATCCGAGCGGCGTGGCCGCGGCTGCGGATGCCATATGCCCCAGGAGCCTCTGAAATTATTTCAGGGGGACAACTTTTTTCCTGTCGAACTCTCTCAGATAGTTCAGCATTACCTCGGAGGCGCGCCTCCATAGTGATCGAGTCCAGCTCCAACCCGAGAAAGGAGATGCTCTGCACGGGGGCGAGCTTGCTCTTTTCTCGGTTGACCTGAAACCCCAACGGGCGGAGGTGCCGGAGTACCTTGTCTCTGTGCATAATCAATTGCTCTCGAGAGTGGGCTAAAAATCAGGCAGTCATCGAGATAATTGAGCGTGTGGATGCCGGCGAGCCGAAGGGGCGCGAGGGCACCCTCCGCGAGTTTGGTGAAAACTCGCGGAGACAGAGAGAGCCCGAAGGGGAGGACCTTGTATTGCCATGCTCGACCTTCAAACGCAAACCGCAGAACTGCCGTTGGCGTGGAAGTGTGGAGATATGAAAATACGCGTCCTTCAGATCTATTGCTGCAAACCAATCCTAAGGACGAACGCATCGCGTGATGCGCATCTGCGTAAGCATTCCGAAGCGCAGCCTGTGAAGGCAGCGGTTCAAAATGTGCATATATAGGATTGGCCATAGCCCACCGCTCTTTTTGGGCACGATGAAGTACGGGCTGTAAAACCCGCGCTCCATCTCGGCTGGAGGGCCGGCTCGATTGCATCCTTCGCCAGGAGGACAGCAATCTCCTCTCTCAAGACAGGGGCGGACGCAGAACTGACCCTGGTCGCCCGTGAACCTGGGAGGCCGTTTCGCGAACTGAATCGCATAGCCAAGTCTGGTCGTATGGATGAGCCATTGCGATGGGCTGGCCCGCGCTAACCTGGCAGGCAGAGCCCCCGCAAATGGTCCCACCCGCACGATCGCTGACGTGCCAGCAGCGGGGCAGCGTGGAGTGAGTGGGCTTATCCGGGGAGCGCTGGGGTGCCACAGGAGAGCAGGAGAGGAGATGTTCTCGTCTTGCACTCAAACTCCAGAAGAGGGGCTGGGAGTGGAGAGAAAGGAGACCGTTCTCTCGCGCTCCGTGAGCCATTGGCGAAATGCACCGATCCTGCAAGCTGGAAGGCATAGCGTCCCAGACTGGCAGTGTTCGGGCTGTCACATCCGGAGGAGGGGAAAAGTGCTCTTTCACTGAGGATTTGATGGCGTTTTTTTTTTTTTTTTTTTCGCCTTTAAATAACGTGCCCCACCCTCCAGCGGGGAAAGAGCAAATTCCCTCCTCCCCAGATGGCCCGCCTCAGGGACGCTTCGCGGTCCGTTTTACCGAACTTAGCGGCGCCCTTCCTCGGCGCAGCCGCGTGGCCAGAGGCGCAGGCGGGTGCGGCGAAGCAAAGCTGCAGGCGGGCATCCTTGGCGAAAAAGCAATGGATGTGGATGGCTCGGCGGGGGGGAGCGGTCATACAATCCCGCTGATAGAGACCTCGCCCATCGCCTCCGACTGCTCTATCACCGCCGTGAATTCCTGGGCGAATTCACCGCCAGTGTCGCCGAACAGGCCAGCCTGGGATATGGGTGAGTTAAGAAAGTGCACATCACCAGGTTTAGCCTGAGGTGGCATTCCTGGATCACGGATGTGATCATCGTCCTTCCCAGGGCACACACAGCCGACTTTTTTTTTTTTTTTTTTTTTGTAAGAGCATAGTCGGTTGCGGTGCGGAGCGTATGCTCAGTCCTGGGTCGGAACCATCCTCACACAGCCGGGCCAGCGCCTGCGCTTGGTATCGCTGGTAGGTGGCCATAGCGTGCATGGTGAGGGGGAAGGCGCACGCAGCACACTGCGTGAGCCTACTATGCCCATCCAGGAAGAAGGGGATGAGGAGGCTTAGAAGGTCTCGCCTTCATCCTCCACATCACACCCCTCTAATTGGTCCGGCCGCGGGGCTGGGGGATAAACCATCTCCAGAGCCACGGCCGAAGCAGCCTGGGGAAGCACAGCCGCAAAGTCTGCTTCTGAATTCAACGCCACGCTCATAGTCCCGGAGGGAGCGAGCGGGTTCGAATCCTCGTCAGACCTTGACAGCCCAACCTCCAAGGATGGTGAGGATGGAAGCGAACGCAGATCGGGCAGAAAAAAGTGCCCTCAGGACTGCGTGAGTTTACCAGACCCACGGCCGAAGCAGCCAGAGAAAGCACGGCCATCATGTCTGCTTTTTAGATGCCAACGCCGCGCTCTCCATCCCGGAGGGAGGGAGCGAGCGGGCTCGCATCCTCATCAGACAATGACAGCCCATCCTCCGATGCAGCGATGGACATCTGACCCCGGGTGTCATCAGGTGAGAAAGCGACCATCCAAGGACGGAGCGCTTCTCTTCACCTGAAGCTTGGATGGAGCGCGTGGAGGAGCGAGAGGTCCGCGGCCCGGGGGCGGCGGATTTACTCCCACTGAAACCCTCAGATCTGCCCGAGTGCCAACCGCAGTGCGGGGGACAACTGGGGTGGGTGGCTCTTTTGCAAGAGCAAGCCGCGATCTTAACTGCGCAACAGAAATGACATCAGTGATGGCATGCACTGCCCGCAAGCACCGCATTAACATGCTGGACCCCCAGACATGAAACGCTGTGCTCGTGCCCATCATCCAGGGATAGGAAACCACCGCATCCAGAAACGCACGGTCGGAGTGACGTCTTGAAAAAGACGCACTGCACGACCGTGTTGCTCTTTTAGGAAAGCTTTTTTCCTATATACAAACCGCTCTTGGAGGACTGGACCCAAAGGACGCCAGGCAAGGGAGAAATACCCAGCTCGACCATCTGCCACTGCGTATACACGCTCTGGACCGGGAGAAGCTGCTTCTCGATCTCTCTCTCTGTAGACCCTCAAAGACTCTCTCAGAAGCTTCGTGAAAGGCTCTGAAAGCGAAAGGATGTCGAGCATGACACTGGCTGCGTCTTTATAGCATGACTGATTGTCATTGACGCCAGCTGTGCACGCTGACGCTGCCAACTCATTGGCATTTCATTGGCCCGTTTTTATACTCTTTCAGATGATTAGTTTCTGACGAAATCCCCATAGTGGAAGTTTCCACATAGCATTGGAGTTCCCCATCCGAAGGGGAACTAAACTATACAAGGATTTTTTTTAATATATTGCATTTTTAACATTGTATGATTGTCAAATTTTCAGTGTGGTGACACACATCAAATTGGTCTGTGTGTGTGTACGTACATCAATGAGGACATGTCAACAGTCATCAAAGAATTCCTGGTTTGTACACAAGTGGCTAAAGTACTTAACATACATTGACAGCCTGAGTGTTGCCAATTTTTAACTGAAATTGAAAAGCAATAATGTTTGCTTTAATTACTTATTTTAGGAAAGCAACCCAGAAGCAGCAGAAGCAAGAATTTCCACTCTGGGGCTTTTTTGTGATTGGCGTGGAAGTTGATGGTGCTGACGAAGCGCTGGTTGATGTTGGAGTTCTGATAGAGGGCATAACACTGCTACAAAACCTAAAGAGTATTTCCTTTGGATTAATGATTTTCTTTGGACTAATCTACGCTCTCAACTAACCTATCCTCAAAGTCTCAAGTTCACATTTCAAATACTTTCAGTACTCATGAATTTAGATGGCAACAAGCTGTTGTTTCAACAAACATGACATTCACTGTTTGCCTACATGGTTAAAAAAAATCAGGATGGCATTAAATACTTTGAGACCAGAATCCCCCAAAAGATATATTTCCTCCCACCGATGACACAACTCCAGTATGCCATGGACTGCACTTTCTTGCTTTCAGTAAACTTTTAATACAGACGTTACCAGTTTTGCTTTTGCATCCAGGAAGTCAATGGATTACTTGTTTTCCAGATGTGTTGAGACTTGGGTACCTGCCTCGTTATAGTAGTTGTTTTTATTGTTCATGTTTGTTTGATATTTTGATTTGGAAAACTAAAATAGTTTAACACTCCCTTTGTTGGCATAGGTTTCCTCCGGGAGCTCCGGTTTCCCCCACAAGTCCAAAAACATGTGATACAGGTGAATTGGGTATATAGGCTAAATTGGCCGTAGTGTATGAGTGTGTATGGATGTTTCCCAGTGATGGGTTGTGGCTGTAAGGGCATCCGCTGTGTAAAACAAAAGTTGGTGGTTCATTCCACTGTGGTGACCCCAGATTAATAAAGGGACTAAGCCGAAAAGAAAATTAATGAATGAAAATTGTTTAACAAAAGTTAAATGCCTCTTATTCCACCACCCAAACAAAGGTCCTAAAGGGACAGTTCTCCCAAAAAAGAAAATATTTTTGGCTCCAAGCCTTTTTGAGTTTACAATTAAGGTTTGAAACAAGTGAGGTTTGAATGGGGAGTAAATGATAACAGCATTTTAAGTTTTGAGTGAACTATCCCTTTAAAGCTATGACTGATCTTTAGAGATGCAGCGCCCCTCTGCTGTGAGTAGGATATGCTTTGCTCTTCTAAATGCTGAAGTGTTTTCACTTGTTATGTAATTAAAAGGTTAAACAAAGTCAGTTATGTGAAGTAAAATTATTTATTTTTATTTAATCTATTTAATTGCATTTTTAACTAAGGTTTATTGTTAATTAACTTTTTTTAACAAACAGGAAGAGAGGGGATCATTTACTTGTGTTATAGATCAAGAGAAAGCACATTGTTTACCATACTATGCAATAACAGTGTTACTTTGAAAATGTGAAATTAATCATTGATGTTGTATTACGTTTCCTTGTTTATGTTACTTGTAGGCACAAAAGAAAACTATTGCCTTTCTTTGTTAAGAACGGCATTACAGTATGTGCTGTTAAGCTTTTTTGTCTATTTTATTTATTTCTTTTTGGTCAGTTTAGATGTTACTTTGGACTCATGGAGAAATAACGCAATAAATATTTGAAAATGTAACCTGTTTTGAGTAATTATTTAATATATATCTAAGAACATAAAAGGTGATTATATAAGGCAAATAACAATAACTTATTAGAAATAGGTAAAGTTTATGTATTATACAAGCATAAAACAGAGTACAGCAGTTGTCATACTGTAAACTTTATTTAATTCATTCATGTAAACTGAACATAAAGAGGTTAAGCTTAAACTAATGTTAACTTTTATGTTGGATTTATGTGATTAAATTGGATGGAAAATTGACATCCAATTGAATTACATAAAGTTTAACTTTTGGGGTTAAATATTTTTTTGAGTGCAGGACACGCTGGAGGGACCATGAAAATGAATGAATAAATGAATATTTTTTGAGACCCCTCAAAATTTCACAAGTCATATTTTTAGGAGAGCCCATGCCTTATTTAGAGGAGCCACGCTCCCCCTGGCTCCCCGTAGTTTGCACTCTGTATTTTAACTGTATATTTTGTTCGAATGTCATTCTACTTGATTAGAAATTAAAGAGTGCTCCTTTGTCAGCAAGCTCTGACTGATATGGCTAACAATTTAAAAAGAAAATGTGTATTGGTAGTACATAAACTAAATCATAATCTGTATTCTGTACCCTGTGCATGCTCTATCTTCATTTAACACAAGATTTTAGCATCTGTTTAATGAATCTAATGAGTGGGACTCGGAGGTGGAAAAATAATATAGAAAATATTAATTAATAGTATTTATTAGTAGTATGTACAAATTCTTTAATTGTAATGTTGTGACCATTACTTTCATAAATTATTCAACAGTAAATGTTATTTAAAAATCTACTTTTTTTTATATTTAAATTTTTTTTATGTTTCTCACTTACATTGAGGTTTAATTAGTTAATGTTAATTATTGTATTTATTAACAAGAACTAATAATGAACAATACTTTTATAGCATTTATTATTAATAGTTCATTCTTTACTAAAGCATTATTAAAACCCAATTCATGCTTGTTACATTAGTTAACGCACCGTTAGTTAACATGTACTATCATTAAACAACTTTCTAATGTTAGCAAAAATGAACAAATACTGTAATGAATGTATTGTCCATTGTTCATTCATGTTGGTAAATACATTATTAACATTAACAAATGCAACCTTATTGTAAAGTGTGTGACCAAAAATAAATAAAAAAATAAAAAAACTCTTTTAGTTAACTCACATCAAGTCAATGCTTTATTGGCATAGTGTTTTTCACAATACTTATTTTTTCAAAGCAAAAAGGTGCAAATTATTACATTACAATCAAAATAAAAAACTTAAGAGTATTACGTCATCCCTACATCTGCTAACCACCTACAAGCATTCACTTTACCCACACTTTTTTTACGACATTGTTTACTACCAAACAATGACAGATGCTAAATATCATCTCTAAATCGACCCAAGTGAAGCGGCAGCCATGAAA
Source organism: Danio aesculapii (assembly GCF_903798145.1). Lineage (NCBI taxonomy): Eukaryota > Metazoa > Chordata > Actinopteri > Cypriniformes > Danionidae > Danio > Danio aesculapii. The sequence continues at coordinate 6,439,776 of NC_079444.1, read as the reverse complement.
TTTGGAAATTACTTCAGTGCACTTTGGCCTTGCTGCATCACAGATGTGATTTGATTTGGGCATGCTTGACTGCAGCATCTCATTGATGATGCAAGGATGATTGCTGCTCACAGTCTAACCAAAGTCGTAAAGCGTCACACAAAAGGCTAATAGGTAATTAATATGCAGCAGACAGTGGTGGGCTTGGCAATTAATGAGCCTGCAAGGATCTAAATATATGTGCGCCTTTAACATTTTAACACAGGAAGTGTTGATTAATAAGCCATTATATTTACCAGAGAGAGCTAGAGAGAGAGAGAAAAAGAGTTTCAAACAAGCTTTGATAGCCGACACGTCCTGTAATTGAAACCATGATGCTCACTATAAGACGAGAGGCAGAGTAGGTTAGTGGAAGCTAATTGGTTGGAGAACATTATGATGAAAGCGGTTGATAAATGCCCTGACAAATAGATTTGATGCTAATTAGGACAGGAAGTTGAGTATCTGACATGCATTTAATAAAGGGCAAATTGAGCTAAATGCTAGCTAAAAGCTGGTTGTCTAGCTGTGCGTGCTCAATTATTCTTTGCATAGCAAAACAAAGCACAACGCAACTTTTAAAAGAGCATTTGTTTCAGAAACAATGATGAATGTACTTGGTGAAAGTGCCATGTTTTGTAACATGTGATAAGGAATTACTTCAGAGTTAGCATGTTGGCTACTGAATGCTAGCTTGCAAATTTTGTTTAAAAGCTGACTGTGTGTCACAGAATAACAACGAAAGAAAAAAAGAAAGAAAGAAAGAAAGAAAGAAAGACATTTAGGATGACTTAAAATATTGGTAGTATACTGTATGCTAACATGTTTTAGCATGGCCAACATTTTGCTAGCATTAACTGTTAAACTGTTGCTATAGTTGTCAACATATTTTGCCATGTTTAACACAACACAAGTCTCTTTAACAAAAGTTTGCAAGATAGGCTACTAACCATGCAATTTTAAGCACATGGTTAAGTTGTTATAAAATGTTAATAGCATCCCAGATAGCAGACGCAAATTTGGCAGATGCATCTATTTAGCATGTTGTAACATGGCTAACATGTGTAACAGTGTTGCAAATGTGTTTTATACATTATACATGTCAACATCTGTCACCATGTTAATTAAACATTAGCAGCTGGAATGTTTTGGATATTTCAGAGTAACTGGATTTTTTTCTACAAACTACTATTACTTTTTTATGCACTATATGGTAAGGTTGTGTGATTAATCGAAATCGAATCGCAATTGCCATCTGAAATGTTGCAATTAGCTAACATAGCTAATATAATTTCCTCTGTGTGTGACAGTCTTACTAGCCAATTGACTAAGCACACTTTCGCTCTGCCCAGTCAGAATTGCACAAGCGAACTATGTGGAATGCCCTCAATAAAACAAACAAACAAGTGCAGACCAGTGGGATGATGGCATTTGCTGCTTCAGACACATTAATAGATGAATTCATATCAAAGAAATTTGTTGATAATATGGGAATATTTTGGTTTCAAAGTCACAGACACTGCGCAAACTCATTTGTAAGGTAATTTGTGAGAGCTGTCTGAATGACACTCAAACTAGTAGCGAGCAACAGCAAAGTAAAATTTTAGAGTTTGTTTGCATATGAAAAAATCATCACGAAGGCACCAGGTAACTAACGCCATGACACACTACTGCTAGCTCTAGAGAAAAATTAGTGTTTAATTTCTGAATATTTAAAAACAAATTTTGAATAAAAGTTGAAGTAAGTTATATCTAGTTAATATATAGTTAATGTCTTTTAATTAACACTTACTGAATTTTAGCAGTAAGAAGTTACGATATAGAATATTGAGCTGAAGCTTGGCTACAATATTAAATTGCAAATTAAATCGAAATTGCAATATCTGTAAAAAAAATGCAATTAGATATTTTACACAACTTGCACACAGTTAGAGTTAGGATAAGGATTTGGTTAAGGTTAGTTGAGTGCAGTTACGCATTTTGTTATCACTATAGTACACATTGATGCGCTTGTGCTAAATGTTGTTAGCATGTCCTAATAGATGATGTCGACCAATTTGGCATCGTATGACGTCTAATGTGAAACATCGCGATGGATGATGGCATCGTCGTCGTAGGCGGCGGTGAATTAATTATTTATGCATAATTAATTAAATCATAACAAATTAATTATTTGTAGCCTACCATTTCAACTACCTGACCCGCATGGTCTTTGTTTTACCCATAACCAAATCATAAATAAAAAAGATAGTATACACATAAATTACCACCTGTCAATAACTTTTTCCGCAGGACTGTGTCGTTATAATGGCGTCGACAAACTTAATTGGTAAAAAGGTACACAACCAACAGGAACCAACCAACAGTATCTGAAGTTTTCTCTAAAATGACTAAGTACAAGCATTTAACAACTATAGTGAGACACGATCCAGTGGTACATCCTTGATAAACTGTCCAACTCCCCCCTGGGGTTTTGTGCTCAAAGCACCCGCTGACTGCTGGAGCTCAGACATGCGCGTAAGCTACAGCGCATGACAGAGTGTGTGTGTTTATGTATGTGGTCACATCATGTGCGTTTTTAACGATATAGTGTGGACGTAGAGCTGTTCATAAATGCTAGATGAAACGCCAGTGTGGACGTGGATCATTTTCATTCTAAAATGGCATTTTAAAATTAAGACCTATTAGTTTAAACAGGGCTGTGTGTATTTTTCACGAATGGGTTGCTCCTGCGACGGGGCCAGGGTGGAGGATTGCGATGCAGGCTCAGCATTGGGATGTCTATAGGCCATCGGCAAAGGACAATGGCATCGTCTATCGACCCAGCCCACAAGTTGCTTGGTAATAGATCTAGTAATAGATTGTCAATTTCTTAATATTTAAAAGCTACCAAAGAACATTTAATTAAAGTCTTTGGAATAACTTGAAAGATCTGTAAGAAACTGTAATTGAAACTCGAGTCTTAGAACCAGAATCACTAAATTCCTTCAGATTCACATCATTAACTGTAATCTATGGAATATTATTTAGCAAAGCCAGGATGAAATCAATCTAAAAAAATATGAGAAAACGTAAACTTGATTTTCCAATAATGTTTTTTAAAACATAAACAGAAAGAAAACATAATAATGTGTAACAATTGTAGCCCAGATGGCTATCGGCTGCCACAGATAAACATCCTTTTCCTATGTTTAACGTCCTGTGAGTAAATGTGACCATGAACCAATGCATTCAAATGACAATATGCAAACATGTGATTGGCAGCGTCTAGTGTTGGTCTTTGTGCTCGGCTATTGTCGAGGCCAAACTTTTTCTCAATGCTCTGTTTGAATAGCGGGGCAGATTGAAGCTGATTCATGGCATAGCAAATCTGCTATCTAAATTCCATTATGTCAATGACATCTAGTTGGACGTGCGATAATACCCACAGCATGTCTTCTCTAGATGAAACTGCATCAGAATTGTCATTGTTGGGAAGTGAGAGCTTTATAGGGATGTAACGCTATTTACTGCACAAAAACTGACATTGTCAATAGTCAGTTGGATTATCTTTAATTTTGGTGTAAAATAAGTGCAAATGGTGAAAATTAAGCTCAAGTCCGATGATTATCTATGCAAAATTATACAGCATATTTAAAAATATTCCATCAGAATGTTGTCTGCATTAAAATTACTTCCAGAATGTAGAGCTTCAAACTTGGAAAAACAAGCAGAAATTAACTGTTAGTAGAACTCAAAACTGGGAAAATATATATTATTATAATTATAATGTTTATTTATTTATTTATTTATTTATTTATTTATTTATTTATTTATTTATTTATGTCATCTTATTAAAATCATAATGTGGATTTATTTATTTATTTATTTATTTATTTATTTATTTATTTATTTATTTATTTATTTATTTATTTATTTATGTCATCTTATTAGAATTATAATGTGGATTTTTATTTATTTATTTATTTATTCATTTATTTATTTGTTTGTTTGTTTATTTATGCCGTCTCATTAAAATTATAATGTGGATTTATTTATTTATTTATTTATTTATTTATTTATTTATTTATTTATGTCATCTTATTAAAATTATAATGTGGATTTGTATTTATTTATTTACTCATTTATTTATTTGTTTGTTTGTTTATTTATGTCCTCTTATTAAACTTTTAATGTGTATTTATTTATTTATTTATGTCATCTTATTAAAATTACAATGTCTATCTATCTATCTATTCGTTGAGATCTGATTATCAGACTATCTATGTTGATAATGTATCCATGATTGTAAAACAATACCAACGCTTTACCAACATTTGGATAATTTGGGAAGCTTTTGAGGGTTTGTCCTCTTTCTAAAACTCGCACCCCAAAACATTTTAGGAAGCAATAATTAGCATTCCTAAACTGTATCATGCTGTTTGTAAAAGGAATAAAAGAGTGATGTGCAGGTGTTTGCCTGGAATATAATAGGGACCAACACTGGAGATAATTATACATAATTGGAGCATTTGTGTAATTCTACCTAAATCAGTTATTCTCAACTGATAGGTTGCCACCCCTAAAATCACACACGTTGTTGGTCTATTTTGATTTCTTTTTTCCCAAAATAATGCTGAATACAAATAAATAATATAATTTATACAACACATAAGAATAGTAAAATATATAACATAAAATAGTAAATATATTTTCATTGTGGGTGATCTATACCGAGTCTTGTTTTTTTTTAACCATTTTTTTATTCTTTTTTCTTTTTTGATGCATTTCAAAACAATATGACAATGTTAATAAACAAGTTATTAAAGCACCTACATATAGAATCTTAATATTAAATAAAATAAAATATATACAGTAGGTGACATATTATTATTATTATTATTATTATTATTATTATTATTATTATTATTATTATTTAATCACATATTTAAAAAAAACATGTTTTTCTGTTTAAACAAAAATCTGAACCTAGTAAAACATTTTACTAATAAATTAACCTAATCACATTGCAATTTGTTTATTTTTTTATTTTTTTGAATGAATTAATTTGTACATTTGAATATGATTTGCACATCCACCAATGATAATTGGGGCCATGCCTCCTTTTAAAAATTGTACAAATCAGGGCTGTGCGATTTGGGGAAAATATCGTATTACATTTTATTTTTTGACAGATATCGCGATTATGATTTGATTTGCAATTTAATTTTGCAGCTTCAGCTCAATAATCTGTACTGTAGCTTCTTACTGCTAAAATGCAGGCAGTGTTAAAAAAAGTAACTGAAAGATATCAACTTATATTAGCAAAGAACTCTAAAATTGTACTTTGCTTGCTACCAGGTGGAGTGTCACTGGCAATATTCTCAGACTTTTTAGTAAGACGCTCCTCATATAGCTGCCTGTGATGGTTTTTTAGGTGCTGGTTGTTGCATTTCCTTGTGCTGTGGCAACAATTCTGTGATAGCTCTTACAAATTACATGTTTTTGTTTAATGCCTGTGACTTTGAAAGCAAGATATTCCTATATTACCGACATACTGTTTTTCTTTTGTATTAATTTTTCTATTAATGCTTCTGAAGCGGCAGATGCCATCATTCCACTTGTTCGCGCTTTCCTGTTTGTTTGTTTTTTATTGTAGGCGTTCCACATAGTTTGGTTGCGCAATTCTGATTGGGTAGAACGAAAGTGTGCTCACTCAATTGGCTAGTAAGACTGTCACACACAGACGCCAGTCACGCATTTGATCTGGGTGGGGAAAGTTAAACAATATATAGCTCATATCGCAGCCTCTTGCAATTAGCTAATAGCAACGTTTCAAATTGCGATTGCGATTAGATTTTGATTAATCGCACAGCCATAGTACGAATTAAATCATATAAATTTGTATCAATTAACCACTTTTCTGACAATACGTAAAATAGTTGTTTCCTCACGAGATGAAAAGGCAATTGCTGTAAACTAAATTGCACTTTTTTTTTAGTTTAGGTAAACTAAAGTTAAATGTAACAACTAGAGTAAGTATAATTTTGGTGATGTAATTGAAAACAGAAATAATGAGCAAGTCAGTGACATGTACATGTATGTAAACAACAGTATAGATTCTCATTGTGTTTGAATAAGGGAAAACCTGGGCTTGATTTGCATTTGACTGCAACTACAAAATAACCTCCCAAGACCTTGCATTTCTTTAGTGTCAATGCAGACCTAGTTTGCTGAAGAACAGCCTACATACCACACTTCAGTCTGTTCAGATCAATGCCCACCCACACACAATTACATCAGAAACGCTTATCCCACACACACACCTGACATCTAAAAATAATCCAAATCAAAGCGTGGACCTGTTAGACCTCTAAAGAACCTGCAACTCTCAAACTCTGAAACGAATGCTGAGATACTGATGTCAAAAAGTATCAACCACATAAGGACCTCATTTACATCTGGTATTAAATGCCACATGGAATTATACAGTAGGGGCCCTAAGCAAAATGATGTGAGGGGCCCTTAACATCATAAGTATGTTATTAAAACCCCTAAAAATGTGGTAATAAAAACCCTTCAATTGAAAACATGATTTGAAACATTAGTTGAGTTGAAAAATTCTGACAATAAAAAAAAAAAATAGAAATAAGGTAATATAATAGCAAGGTTAAAAAAAAAACAAGTTATAAAAGATAGAAGTAATACCTATGACCACAACTATACAGATATCGAATCAATTAATCAAATACTATCCCCATTTTTATTCACAATATGATTATGAACACATTTTTATTTCATAAGTCACTGTAGTTCCCCTTCGGATAGGGAACTTCAATGCTTTGGTGGAGAATCCACTATGGGGATTTCGTTCAGAAAGCCAATCATCTGAAAGAGTATGTAAACGGTCCAATGAAATGCCAATGAGTTGGCAGCGTCAGCTTGCACAGCTGATGCTCGTTGCAATCAATTGGTAATATAAGCACAGCGAGAGCAAGGCTGAGGCATCATTTTTCGCTTCAGAGTCTTTCTGAGAGAGTCTATGAGGGTTCCTCCAGCTGTACTACAGAGAGAGAGAGAATGACAGTGGTCTCCCGGTCCAGACGACAGACGGTCGAGCTGGGTTTCTTCCTCTCCTGGCGTTCTTTGGGCGTACTGCAGTGGCATGTCTGTTGCGCAGTTAAGATCGTGGCTCGCTCTTGCAAAAGAGCCACCCACCCCAGTTGTCCCCCGCTCCGCGGCTGGGCACTCGGGCAGATCTGAGGGTTACATTGAGAGTAAAATCAGATGGCTCCGCCCTCTCACTTGATGACACTGAGGTTCAGATGTCCACCGCTGCATCGGAGGATGGGCTGTCATTGGTTGGTGAAGGATTTCCTCCCTCCACTCTCTCCCCTCGGGAGCGAGCACAGCGGCGGATCTAGAAACAGACATGACAACCGTGCTATCCCGGGCTGCTTAGGCCGCGGGCCTGGAGATGGTTTATCCCCCCAGCCCCGCAGCCAGACCAACTAGATGGGTGTTTGTGGAGGACTAAAAAGGCAAGTCCATCTAGCCTCCCATCCCTTTTTTCCTGGAAGTGCACAGTGGGCTCACGCAGTCTTGGAGGGCACCTTTCACTGCCCGATCTGCATGCGCCTCCACCTCACCACCCTTGATGGTGGAGAAGCCTGGGTGTACGAGTCAATTCCCCAGATTGAGAGTGACACTGCGGGCCCGCGTGGTGCCTCTTTCTGCTGGAGTCAGCCTCGTCTCCCGCCCAAAGCGTGTCCGCTTTTTGCCTCCCTGGAGCCAGAGCCCACACAGCCGCGGGCCAGGCTGCTTCCACCCTGCACACTAGGGTCCATGCATGCGCGCCTGCCCAGCTGCACGAGGGTGGTTCCATGCCACCATCAGTTTCTGCGGTTTGCATTCAGAGGTTAAGCTTGGCAGTGCAAAGTCCTCCCCTTCGGGCTCTCTCTGTCTCCGCGGGTCTTCACCAAGCTCGCGGAGGGTGCCCTAGTGTCCCTACGGCTCGTGGGCATCCGCATACTCAATTATCTTGGCTACTGGCTGATTTTAGCCCACTCTCGGAAGCGATTGATTATGCACAGAGACAAGGTGCTCCGGGACCTCCACCGGTTTGGGCTTCAGGTCAACCGACAAAAGAGCAAACTTGCCCCGTCCAGAGGATCTCTTTTCTCGGGCTGGAGCTGGACTCGGTCACAATGACAGCACGCCTCTCTGGAGAACGTGCTCAGCTAATGCTGAACTGTCTGAGAGAGTTCAACAGCAAAATAGTAGACCCACTTAAATCCTTTCAGAGGCTCCTGGGGCATATGGCATCCGCAGCCACTGTCATGCCGCTCGGATTACTCCATAATAGACCACTTCAGCACTGGCTTTATGATTGAATCTGAGTCCCCAGACACGCATGGCACACGGGCACACATCGAGTCACTGTTACTGCGCTGTATCACCACGCCCTCAGCCCTTGGAATGACCCCTCATTAATACAGGCCGTAGTGCCTCTAGGACAGGCGTCCAGTCATGTTGTCATTTCGATAGATGCTTCCAACACAGGCTGGGGGGCCGTGCAATGCGGGCATGCAGCTGCGGGCCTGTGTTAAGGAGCCCAGTTGCATTGGCATATCAATCGCCTAGAGCTGTTGGCAGTGTTCCTCACTCTCCACCGTTTTTTTACCGGTGCTGGAGCAGAAGCACGTGCTGTTCAGGACGGACAGCAAGGTGGTGGCGTATATTAATCGCATGGGGGTATCCACTCTCGCCGCATGTCTCAGCTCGCCCGCCGTCTGATCCTCTGGAGACATATGCGGCTGAAATCGCTGCGAGCCATTCACATTCCAGGCGAGCTCAACCGTGCAGCCGGTGCGCTCTCACGGCAGTCTTTTGGCCCATTTCCACTGAGTGGTACGGTACGGTTTGGTTTGGTACGCTTTTATGGCCGTTTCCACTGTCAAAAAGTGTATCGAACCGAACCGTACCGTACCACTTTTTCGGCACCCTTTCGAAAGGGTACCAAACACGAAAAAGGGTACCAAAAGGCGGAGCCACACGCGCAGCTGAACGCTATTGGTTTACAGAGATACGTCATTCGCTTACGCAACAAGCCAGAATGAAAACAAAAAACCCGCCATGTTTGAAATACACTGCTGAGAGATTGCAGCGGAATTATTTATACATATAATAACGAGCCATGGTCGATCTGGGCTCAAACAAACCTTGTCGTCGTCTGGATGAACAGCCACAAAGCCTAGAAGAAGAGCAGATTTACCCTGTGCCCTGTAGATT